>NW_015634255.1:74885-92474 GCF_001515625.1 Sinocyclocheilus rhinocerous
TTCTGTACAGGGCACACTTACATTAATGTTCTGTACAGGGCACACTGGTGCTACAGACACTGAATGTTTTACATTAATATTCTGTACAGGGCACACTGGTGCTACAGACACTGAATGTTTTACATTAATATTCTGTACAGGGCACACTGGTGCTACAGACACTGAATGTTTTACATTAATATTCTGTACAGGGCACACTGGTGCTACAGACACTGAATGTTTTACATTAATGTTCTGTACAGGGCACACTTACATTAATATTCTGTACAGGGCACACTGGTGCTACAGGCACTGAATGTTTTACATTAATGTTCTGTACAGGGCACACTGGTGCTACAGACACTGAATGTTTTTAAATTAATGCTTTTCACAGGGCACACAAAATCCAAACCTTATGGATTTCAGACAAACATTTTCTTTATTTGGAAAAAAGGGCAAAATGTATTTAAAAAAACAACAACAACAAAAAAACACCAGGTTTGCTGTACTTGTAAGGTTGCACAATTTGGCCACAAATGTTGTTTTTCTATATCAATAGAAAATGTTGGAAGATATGGGAAGTCGTGGCCTAATGGTTAGAGAGTCGGACTCGTAACCCAAAGGTTGCGGGTTCGAGTCTCGTACCGGCAGCGATTGTAGGTGGGGGGAGTGAATGTACAGCGCTCTCTTCCACCTTCAATACCACGACTGAGGTGCCCTCGAGCAAGGCATCGAACCCCCAACTGCTCCCCGGGCGCCGCAGCAAAAATGGCTGCCCACTGCTCCGGGTGTGTGTTCACGGTGTGTGTGTGTGTTCACTGCTGTGTGTGTGCACTTTGGATGGGATAAATGCAGAGCACTAATTCCGAGTATGGGCCACCATACTTGGCCACATGTCACTCCTTGCTCAGCAAAAGCATGGATGTGATGTTGTCTGGGGGTTTGGCAAAAGGAGAGTGGGACTGTGGGCGGTGCTCGGGGTGGTGACTGAAGGCTGTGTAGTTCTGACGTCAACTTTTTACGGAAGTCACAACGGTTCGTGAAAAATAGCTAGAACTTTAAGCAGGCTGTGTGAATTTTACTGTGGACTGACTGTTTTGAAACTTATATGGTAGTTAAATAGCCCCTAGACCTCAGTAATCGTGAAAAAAGCCAGGAAATTTCAGTTTTGACAATATGGGACCTTTAACAATCATATTAATTCTGCATATTAATGTATTGTATTACCACGTGGACTCTGATTGGACGGTGGAGAGGTACTCATGTTTATGTAATTATCTGTTTAAATGAAGATATCTCCAAATACATTCTCACTAGTTCTTTATGAGGTTGAAGATATCTCCAAATGAACAAGGAGAAGTAGTTATTTTGTTTTTGATATCATCTTTTAATTTCTGACTAGTAATTATTGCAATAGTGACTAGTATCTATTTAAATATTACTAGTAAGCATTCATTAGATACTAGTACTTATTTTTTAGATACTGGTACTTATTTATTAGATACTAGTACTTATTTAATAGATACTAGTAGTTATTCATTAGGTACTAGTACTTATGTATTAGACACTAGTATCTTTTGTAATTACTACTAGTAACTATTCTTATCTTACTAGTCAAATCTGCTTTTTTACTGGTCGTATGTTATGACTAGTCCAAATGGCAAATACAGTAGAGTTCAATTAAAGGGGTCATATGATGCGATTTCAATTTTTCCTTTCTCTTTGGAGTGTTACAAGCTCTTGGTGCATAAAGAAGATCTGTAAAGTTGCAAACACTAAAGTCTCAAAACCAAAGAGATATTCTTTATAAAAGTTGAGTTAACCACGCCTACCTAAAACGGCTCGTTCTAACACACCCCACATACCTACGTCACTATCTGGGAAGAGTTGCATAACGCCGCCCAAATAGTGACGTAGGTATGTGGGGGCGTGTTAGAACGAGCCGTTTTAGGTAGGCGTGGTTGACTCTTAGTCCAAATGGCTACAGTAGAGTTCAATTAAAAAATGTACTAGTAAAATAAAAAATCATACTAGTAACATTTCGAATAAGTACTAGTATCTAATAAATGTGTACTAGTATCTATTGAATAAGTACTAGTATATATGTAATAGGTACCGGTATCTAATGAATGAATACTAGTTTCTAATAAATAAGTACTAGTATCTAATGGACAAGTACTAGTATCTAACGGTTCCCCATAGAAGTCAATGGCAAAAATGTAAAATTTGTTACTAGTAGCAATATAAAAGTTACTAGTCACCAGGGGCGTAGCAAGCTTTTCAAAAGTGCGGGGGATGGATGTGGTTTGTTTATTAACAATAAAAACGATGAATACAGTGACAGAGGGGTACAAAATGTATAACATACAAGATATAAAAAGCTTCCCATTTAAATGAGTGATACTAGATAAGTATAAAAACACACTCGGAACACACGGAAAATAAAACAAAACAATAACAGAACATCTTCCCAAACACATATCAAGCTTATTTAAAAACCTCGAAAGCATAAACACTCATTCAAAGTACCTGGAAAAGGGAGATGTAAATAACCATTTACCATAAGTTCCCGCCGCCTCAGCACGAGCTGACCGATAAATCTAACACACCAAGAGAGGCGGGACTTAAGGCAGAACAGCCAATCATCAGCCGGTCACACTCAAAGCCGGTGTCATGTTTGAGAGGGAGGGGGAGAGGAGGCAAGCCGCAGCGAGCGCAGACACAGAGCGGCCAGAGAAACGGAGGAGCGACTGTAGTAAGGCGTTTGTGCAAAACTGCGGAAAAACTGCAGAAAAAGTGCGGGTGTTGAACCCTCTCACCGGGAAAAGTGTGGGTGTTAAAACACCCACATCCCCCACGGGTGCGACGCCCCTGCTAGTCACCATTGAAATAAGTACTAGTATCTAATAAATAAGTACTAGTATTTAATCAATAAGTACTAGTATCTAATCAATAAGTAGTATCCCAGACAGCAGACAGTTTCGGCCCAGATCCGGCCCGCATGGATTTCACATGGGCCAGATGTGGGACGGATCTGGGCCAACACTATGTTGCTGTCTGGGATCTAATGATTAAGTACTAGTATCTAATGAATAAGTACAAGTAACTTTACAAAAGACACTAGTATCTAAAGAATAAGCACTAGTAGTTAATTAATAAGTACTAGTACTTAATAGAAAATATACTAGTGTCTAAAAAAAAATAAGTACAAGTAACAGTGCGGTTTATAGATTAAATGTTAAAACGGCTTGCCATAAAGTGGTTCATTTAGTGGGTTTTGGAAAAAAAAATAAAGACATGGATGTTGTGTTCCATATAGCAAGTAAAGCAATACATTTAATCTTAAAATGTCACTTTTTCGTCAGCAGAGGGTTTCTGCATCTGTCTACAGTTTCAAAAACAAACAGCCTGTTTTTTGAGAAGATTAATAAATGTTAAGAGGCTATTTCTCTGAATATGGACAACTTGAGGGACCTTTTTAATCGTCTTAGTCAATTAGTTTTCTCAGTAAGAAAAAAAAACAACAAAAAAAAAACAACCTCTTGTCAGTGGAGGTCTGTTCTATTAAATTGTTTTATAAGGAATAATGGTGTCCCTCACATTCAGTTTTTCAATATATATAAGACATAGTTGACATTGTTTTTGGATTAGATGATGAATTACAAACGATGATACACATGCAAGACAAACAGAGATATTTATTTACTCCTATAATGCTACACAGTTTTTGGAAAACACATTAATTTAATTTATTCATTTATACAGAATGTGACACAGAATAAAACTTTGGTCTCTAATGTTAACTAAATACTTAAGTGATCTAAAACAGGCAACTGGTGACCAAAACCAACAAAATCTTTTTTTTCCCCCTTTCTTTTGAGGATATAAAAATGAGGAAATAAAAGCAGAATAACACTCAAATATAAATGATATAAGGTAAATCAAATATGCTGACAGAAATAACAGTATGATAAATATTCAGATTTTTTTAAAACATCAGGTTGAAGTTTCTTCTCTCACTGCATACTGGCTTTGGTCTTCAGCAGATGGAACTGTGAAATACACAAAAAAATATATAAATTTTTTAGCTTGTAGAAAAGACCCTGTGAGGGAGAGAGACGGATCAGACAGAAGTTTTACCTCTCGCTCTGTAGCATTTGAAAAGCAGCACGACTGTCGCCAGCAGATACGGACAAGCTGCCAGAAGAAAACTGAGGATGTTGAAGACAGAAATCTGACCTGAACCTGATACTGAAAAACAGATGGACAAGCAAACAGAAGCACATTATTGAACAATATAAGCTCTATATTAAAGGCCCAACTGACATAACACAAACTAAATTGGCTTAACATTATGTCTTCACATGTAACATCAGTGTTTCTTCCTTAACACTAATAGATAATGCTGAAGAATGAAATGTAGGTCTGTAAAATTAGACTGTTACGGCACTTTTGTTTGCCTGTATATTAATTTATGAAATTTTCAATGGTCATTAGGGGATACACCAATCTCCTCCTCACTCCAAAAATACTGTACTTGACACGAGCACATTCAGATTCATTCCTAGCTGATTTTGAATGGAAAATAATTGTATTTATGGACAGACATAACTTGACAGGAACGTCACTAAAATGCTTGATCTGATTTTATTTTAAGGCTGTTAAGTGAGTGTAATTACAACACTCTTCATAATGAATTATACGATGTTGTTAATGAGGTGATGATTTCACTTGTAGTTGGCTACAATAACAGCACAATATGAAGTATATTTTGTATATGATTTGATACATTTATGTTATGTGAAATAATAAACAGCTGTCTGTAACTGATTGCTCATGAATGAAATCGAATCAGCTGACAGTGACTGAACTCCACTGACTCTCACCTCTGACTGAGATCCAGCTGTGCAGTGACTGTCCTCTCTCTGTTTTACAGTAGTACAAACCCTCATGTGACTTTGAGACAGGCGTGATGTTCATCTCTCCTGTCGTCTGATTCTGGACGAGTGATCCGTCTTTATAGAAATCAGCTCTGAGGATCGGGGAGTTTGTAGATCGATGTAAACAGTGTAGAGTCAGAGTATCTCCCTCAATCACAGGATCAACAGAACTCTCCAGAATCACATCACCATCTACACAACACAAGAGATACATGCATGTAGGAAGATGATGGTGACACATATTGTACAGACATAGAAACAATACATCATTTATAATAATTAGTTAACCATATATACTCACTGTTTTCACTGATTCATTCATTTGATCAATCATTTTATTTTATATTATACTATTATAATTTTCTTTCATCTTTAATCTCTAAGTTTAATCTTATGATTTTGTGGTATCAAGGGATATTTGTCTTCATGAGTAAGAGAATGACTCAAATTCAAGGTTTTTAATGTCACAGGACAGTGTTGTGAAGCAGTAATTTTTTCATTGCTATTGCTTGTTTGTGCTGGTCAAAGTCTGAGCACTGAAACATAAATGCAACTAACATTAATCAATAAATTCTGCTCATGTTTTATCATCATTATTCGTCTCTTGCTTCTGCTCTTCTGTGGCTTTCTCTGTCAGCTTCTTGGCTGACAGAAGACTGTTAGTACAGTTTTGGGAACCAGGCAGGACTTGCTGTTTATGGATTTGGGGTGTCAGACGAAACTCTGCAGACTGGGTTTTAGCAGGATCAGGCATCCGGGGTCGGATCAGAAAATTATGATGCGAAGACTTGATCTAACAGGACTCACCATGAACAGTGATGTTGAGAGGATGACGTTTCTCTCCAGATTCAGACTGACACCAGTAAACTCCAGAGTCAGATGTGCTGAGAGAGACGATTCGACATGAAGATCCTGTTTGTTTTGAACAATCTTCTGTGTTTCTGTCTGTGTATCTTCTCACTGTCCATCCAGCAGAGTTACTCTGATCCTCACAGCTCAGAGAGAGAGAGTCAGATGAGAAGTGTTGACTTCTGCTGGGACTGACCACCAGAGACACTGAAGGAGAAACACCTGAAAAGAGGAAAATCCCACTCAAAATTAACAACACACGTGTTGTGTAATAAAATCTGTAATTAAGTAAAATTAAGTTGAAATTTAGCTCTAAATTTTAAAATAAGAAGTGTTATATCATGCATATAATATGAGTGTGTATTTGTTAGTGCTTTTGATCTGATCTAGACTGGTCTTGCCCCCCGTGCCAGAGACTGTAATGAAACACAAATACAGATGAATACAAGCATAAATGCTGTCACACAGACTCACCAGTGATCCACAGTGTCTGTGTGTTACTGTTTGAGTAATAGGCTGGTCGTCCTCTCTCTGCTCTGCACGTATAAACTCCTGTGTGCTGTAGAGCAGCAGGACTGAGAGTGTAAGAGCCTCCAGCTCCTCTGCTGCTGTCGGACAGACGATCATCATCTCTGAACCAGCTGAACGTCCAGCCTGTAGAGGAGCCTGTAACCTCACAGATCAGAGTCACTGAGTCTCCTTCAGTCAGCCACGGCTGTGGAGACACTCGCACTGCTGCCTGAGCTTCAGCTGACTGTCCTCTCTCTGTTTTACAGTAGTAGAAACCCTCATGTGACTTTGAGACAGTCGTGATGTTCATCTCTCCTGTCGTCTGATTCTGGACGAGTGATCCGTCTTTATAGAAATCAGCTCTGAGGATCGGGGAGTTTGTAGATCGATGTAAACAGTGTAGAGTCAGAGTATCTCCCTCAATCACAGGATCAACAGAACTCAGCAGAATCACATCACCATCTACACAACACAAGAGATACATGCATGTAGGAAGATGATGGTGACACATATTGTACAGATAAACACATCTATTAAGATGAGGAAGGCAACATGTGTATTAAAACAGATCATCTATTATATTTGATCTAGTTTTATGTCATTCAACTCACCATGAACAGTGATGTTTAGAGGATGACGTTTCTCTCCAGATTCAGACTGACACCAGTAAACTCCAGCGTCAGATGTGCTGAGAGAGACAATCCGACATGTAGATCCTGTTAGTTTTGAACAATCTTCTGTGTTTCTGTCTGTGTATCTTCTCACTGTCCATCCAGTAGAGTTACTCTGATCCTCACAGCTCAGAGAGAGAGAGTCAGATGAGAAGTGTTGACTTCTGCTGGGACTGACCACCAGAGACACTGAAGGAGAGACACCTGAGACAGAGATGAAACCCAGTTATGCAGCTTGTGTCATTTGAGATACACTTACAAAGACATTTCAGATTTTCACATAATGTCTTTTTTTTGTTAAAAAGGACAAAATAACAGCATTTACTTGAAATAGAAATCTTTTGTAACATCATAAATGTCTTTACCGTCACTTTTAAACAAATTAATACATCCCTGACTGGTGTATCATATAATGTGTCCTACTGATTTATGCATTACTTCAAACAAGATTCAATATCAAAAATCCATTTGCAATCAGTCTAAAGATTATGAGATGTTTAGTGAAGACCAAATGCTTCATAAATTGACCTGCTGGTGGAGCTAGCGAAGCATTTTTTACCAGCAGTTACTAAAGGCTGAATAATTGTAGAGGAACAAACACTCTAGAAATCTATTAAATTTAGGTTTCTAGTCACTAAACATCTTCACTGTCAAGAAAACATGTTCTAATAATTGCTGACAGGCGTAACATTACAGATCAAATGAGTTTAAAACAAAGATGTTGACAGATGATTTGACTCACCAGTGATCCACAGTGGCTGTGTGTTACTGTACTTTGTGTAATAGGCTGGTCGTCCTCTCTCTGCTCTGCACGTATAAACTCCTGTGTGCTGTAGAGCAGCAGGACTGAGAGTGTAAGAGCCTCCAGCTCCTCTGCTGCTGTCGGACAGACGATCATCATCTCTGAACCAGCTGAACGTCCAGCCTGTAGAGGAGCCTGTAACCTCACAGATCAGAGTCACTGAGTCTCCTTCAGTCAGCCACGGCTGTGGAGACACTCGCACTGCTGCCTGAGCTTCAGCTGAACAAAACATGAGGAGTTATAGAGCCACAGAGAGACTGAGAGAGAAGCTGTTCACACTGATAATAATGAACAAACACACAAACTCACCTGATACAGTCAGTGTAACAGCATCACTGTGCTGAGAGCTTTGTGTTCCCATCTGTCCTGTACAGCTGTATTTACCGCTGTGAAAGTCTTTAACACTGTTGATGTTCCACTCTTGTGTTGAGATTCGTCTGACAGAGTTATGTTGGTAGTTTGTTCCCTCTGTTTCCCATCTGTACGTCCACTCAGTGTCTCCTCCCCACTTTACATCACATCTGAGAGCGACTGTTTCTCCTCTGAACACTTGTTCATCAGGCCGTACCGTCACCACAGCTTTAGGACTCACTGTACAAACACAGATTATTGCATTTATCTTTGATTCAAAGTTTTAGAAGTTCTGCAGATATTGTCTCTGATCTCTATGTTCATCACATACTATGTTCTCTCTCACCTGTAACATTTACCCACAGTGCATCACTGTGTTGTGTGTAGTAGACTGGTTTCCCTCTTCCAGCTCTACACCAGTACTGGCCTCCATCAGACACTGAATCAATCTTCACTCTGTAGGAGTTTGTTTCTGTCTTTGTCTCAGAGTTCAGTGTGTGTTTGTACCAGTAAAAGTCCCATCCAGGGGACAGATCCATGCGACAGGTCAAAGTCACTGTGTTTCCTGTCAGTGCAGCTCCTGCAGGATCTGCTGTGAGTTCAGGCTTTGGTTTCAGATCTGCAGGAGAACAAGAACAGATTTAGATCCTGAAGAGTTCAGATGTGTTAGACAAATCATTGATTATTTGTCAGCATCAGAAAAATAATTTTGACATTTATGCATCCTGAACATATAACAATAAGCTTCATCTGTATACAAGCAGGCATGTTTGCCCAGAAAATAAAACAAATGAGTATGGTTACATTTTACTTGTTTGTGCACAAAATATTGAATAGTGAACTTGCTACTGAGGCTTCATATGCATATGCAGTTCTGCATCTAAAAGTGAATTGCTTCAGGCTTTAATAAGAACAGATGTGGCTGATACAGAAGAATATAAGAAAAGTGTTGAGCCACAAATATTGATTAAATGAGCATTAAACAGATGTGAATCTGAAGACTCACCTGATACAGTCAGTGTAACAGCAGCACTGGTGTCTGATCTCTGTGAGTCTGATCTCTCTCCTCTACAGCTGTATTTACCACTGTAAGACTCATCAGCTCTGAAACTGATCTCTGCTGCTGTTGTTCTGTATGGATAGAAAGTGTTTCCATCTTTAAACCAGCTGTATGTCCACTGAACGTTTCCTCCTCTCTGTATGTCACATGTGAGAGTGACTGTCTCTCCTCTGAACACACGCTGATCTGGAGTCACCTTCACTACAGGTTTTGCTTCCACTGAGTTAATACATTTAAGAGTAAATATGGATACATTAAAAATCATTACCTGTTATGCTTAAACTGAGATATTTCAGATTTGATATATGAACAAGTTATTTACCTTGAGTGAGTCCAGAGTGGCTGCATAATAGCATCAACACTAAACATAGCAAAAAATACAGAAACAAAGCGATAGATAGATAGAACTACTGAATGCAAAAATATGAACATTTGGGTTTAATTCAGAACATTTTTTATTTAATGATGAAATTTTAGATAAGCATCCTAACGTTAAATAATACTTTTTTTTTTTTTTTTCTCACCAGTCCACCATTTATATTCCCGCATGACTTCTTTCTCCCCAGTAATTCAATCATATCAAATATTTCTGAATCAAAGATCCATCCAATAGGCATTAGTGATCATGCCCCAGTAACATTAAAATGGAATAGAATTAGTCCACATTACTAGATGGCGATTTAACATCTCTTCTGAAAGACCATGACTTTGACAGTTATTTTAAAAAAGAGTGGTTATGCTTTCTAGAGATGAATGACTCCCCGGAATCATCTCCATCTCTTCTGTGGGAAGCAGGGAAAGCAGTACTAAGAGGAAAAAATATTTTCATTCTCAGTTTACAAAAAAAAGAAAGAGAAGGAACAAGCAACTGGAACAAACAAAAAAAAAAAAAAAAAAAAAAAAAAAAAAAAAAAAAAAAAAAAAAAAAAAAAAAAAAAAAAAAAAAAAAAAAAAAAAAAAAAAAAAAAAAAAATCGAACTAGGAGACATTAACATAAATAACCCAACAGATGAAACACAGGATACATTAAGAAAATATAAATTTAAATTAAATGAATTAAATCAACAAACATGCCCAATTCCTAATTCATAGGCAACATTTTTATAGTAAATTATATTCCTCTGAAAGAGACCCGAATCAGAAAGACATCAATTCATTACTCAATACCTCAACTTAGTAAACATCAAATAAGTTCTCTTGTCCCCCTTAACAGAACATGAACTTTTTAATGCCCTTAAACTCATGCCGAACAATAAAGCACCAGGGGTCTCATTTATAAACGTTGCGTACGCAATTTTCCACACACATATCGGGATTTATAAAAAATAATAAAAAATTAATGTCCGTACGGACATTCTAGACCATGCGTACGCACTCTTTTTTTCTGGAGTGAGAAAAGTAGTGAAGTTTTCATTTCGATATCCACATTTTCATTAAATATTCCACTCTCATTAATGGAGATAAGCACTGAAATTACAAAGTCATTATGCAGAAGTTAAACAAAAATTATATGAATTTAGACATTTAATGGATGCGCTTGATCACTTTTCCTGTGGCATGTTGTTTTAATGACAGCGAGGAGTGCAATAGGTGCACAATAATTCATCTTTAAACTAAACTGCAGATCTCATGTTATGAGAAAATATTTTAGTGAGAACAATGATCAATGATGCGCACTTCGATATTATGGCAGACACTGCAGTATTCAGAGGTCGAACGGTCCATTGTCCGGTTTGAATAGGTCCAATGATTATAGCTTACTGTACAATCACAGCTGCACAGGAGGTGATGATTTCATGTGAAGGCATCTCCACAACATTATGAAAAATATCACTGTATTTGAAGGATACAACTTGAAGAAAATGGTAATTTGCATGTTTTTTTTTAAATGGGCTACGTTGTCAGTGTGACGCGCCGAGTCAGACAATTCTATTTACACTGCAATAAATATAGGCTAAAAATAGCTAAAAGATGTTCACCTTATCAGCAAAACTGCATAAGTTAAATTTGATTTGAATTGTTTAAAACAATTGAAATACTATTTGGGAAGAGGAAATGAATGACATCAACTCTATTCTAGAATAATTATCTGAGAACTATTTTAAACAGTTTTGTTTTTTATGGATTTTGATATTTATGCTAAAACATAACAAGGAAACTGGATGATTTTTAGCAATAAAAATTGGGTATGGCACAAATGTCATTTATAGTCCGTATCTCATATTTCCTTAATGTCTTGTACCTTTAACGGTGTTAAATATGGTGTCACGTAGATGGAAATATGCATGGAAATGATATGCAGATGAGGTTATGCATCGTAAAACTAGGCGTTGCAAGCTCCATATATGGTGATTTCGGGGAGGAGTCGGGGTGGAGATGCACGTATGCACAATCTTCCCCTGACTGGGATTTATAAAGGGATTTTTGCGCAGGTTCTGGCGTATGCATGGTTTTATAAATCTGAAAACTTTTGTGAGTAAGCAAAATCTTGCTTTTGTGCATACGTACACTTTTAGGATGAAATCTACGGAGAGTTTTATAAATGAGACCCCAGGTCCTGATGGATTCCCTGCTGAGTTCTACAAACACTTTTGGTTCATTCTATCACCACTTTTCATCCGAATGATAAATGAATCAAAACAAAAATCAAAACTCCCAGATAACATGAACACAGCCACAATTTCACTTCTTTTCAAACCCAATAAAGTCCCAACATTACCGTCAAGCTATCATCCAATTTCCCTAATCAAAATCACCAAAGCACTAGAATGTAAAAAGTCACACCATCTATAATTCATCCAGACCAAACTGGTTTCATTAAAGGTAGACTTGCATCCAACAACACACGCAGACTTTTTAATGTAATGTATTACTCGTCAATTAAAAAAGCCAAAACCATCATAATCACTCTCGATGCAGAAAAAGCCTTCGATAGAGTCAACTGGAAATTCCTGTTTTCCATATTAGAGAGGTTTGGTTTTGGAGAGTAATTTATTAACTGGATTAAAATTCTGTATACATCACCTTCAGCCACTGTCATCACCAATGGACTGATATCACGTAGCTTCACATGTATCGGGGGACTAGACAAGGATGCCCACTCTCCCCTTCACTATATTTACCATTTTCATTGAACCGTTAGCAGCCATCTGTCAAAACAGCTACATTAAAGGAATTCAAACACTAAATATAAACCACAAAATAAGTCTTTACGCTGATGATATATTACTATATTTACAAGACCATCCGTCATCATTATATTATATATAATATTTCTTAATACTCAATCAACTGGAGTAAATCTTACCACTATCTATTATGGGCAGAACATCAGTAATTAAAATGACTTTACATACAATTTACATTGACTCCAACACAACCCACCCTTACCTGGTTTAAATAGCTAGATTCAATCATTACCAAATTCAATTAGAAAAACAAGACCCCAAGACTTAAATTGACTACCAGAAACCAAAAACACAAGGAAGACTGGAAGCACCACATTTCTACCAATACTTTCTGGCCAATCAGCTCCAAAATATATACAAATGGATTCACCATAACCCATCAAAAAGCACATGGCTAGATGTTGAACAAACAATTTGTAAGGACATTAACATTTCAGAATTACCCCTCTACAATCAGACAATCAAAAATCATCACTGTTTTAAAACGCCAACAATAGCAGCAGCTCTGACAGCCTGGTGGAAATTTAATCAAATCACAAACTTGCACCATCTAAATACACCCTGATCTGGAATAACCCAGATTTTATAGCTAACAAGAAGCCACTCAATTTACGCACATGGGCAGAAAAGGGCATTATACAACTTCAACATATCCTTCATAATAATAACCTGGCACCATTTTCACACTTGGTCCAGAAATACATTGGGAGTAAATGTTTTTTGGAATACTCACAAATCAAAACATAAATTCAACCAAAAATCAACACTCAGGCAATTAATCTAGAGCTTTCCCCTCCAATTTCAGAGCTATCAAAAAAATAAAAACTACTCTCCAAAAATATACAGAATGATATCAAAATCAGACAACACATTAAGCCTACCAAATGCTAAATGGGAATCAGACTTATCCATTACTCCCGATGCTGCTTTCTGGACACAAATCTGCAAAAATATCTACTTCATAACAAAAAAATGCCAACCTGCAACTTATACAGTATACAGTACTTCATAAATTTCATCTAACAGGACGGAAACTATTTAAAATGTGTTTTACTTCAAAAACACACTCACATTGTACACAAAATACCCCAGACACCTACTTTCACGCCACTTGGTTTGCACCTCGATTAAAAAATTCTGGGAAAAACATTACTGACTCACTATTCAACCTTATGGGATGTCACATCCCATTGTCTCCCTTCCTCTGTATATTAGGTGACACATCCAATCAATTTAAACAGTACGAACTGTCAATTACTCCTAGTGGCTCTAACTATCGCCAAGAAAAACTATCCTCATGAACTGGATATCAAGGAATACCATACATATTACATCTTGGAAAAACGTACTAATAGAGTACATCTCCATGGAAAACCTGTCCACTTCCATTAAGAATAATACATTAGAATTACACCCCTCTTGGTCAGCTCTCATAAACTTCCAACAGTCATGAATCCACGGACCTTCTTTGTCTGAAACCATCCTCAACGATACACCTTCATCAATATTTAAACATGATTCGGGGGGAGGGGGGTTAGGAATCATATCAAACATATCTCGGAATCTGGCTTGATAGCTCCTTGACTTTTACTACCCACATAACTAATCTCCAGAAGAAAGTCTAAATCTAGACTTGGTTTCTTGTTTCGAAATAGATCTGTGTTTACCACGTCAGCCAAGAAATATCTTGTTGAAACTACTATTTGCCCTTGTTTGATTATGGTGATGTGATGTATAGAAATGCATGTAAAGGTGTTCTGGAGCAATTAGATGCGTTATATCATGCAGCAATTAGATTGATTACTAATGCACCTTACAGAACGCATCATTGCGAATTATACTCCCTTTTGAATTGGACATCAATGCATACAAGACGAGAAACCCACTGGTATATTTTTATTTACAAAGTTCTACTGGGCTTATTACCTGAATATCTTCAAAAGTTGCTGAAACCTCATTCTAATATTTATTCAACTAGATCATCTATTTATATTTCCTTTGCTATCCCTAGAAAGAAAACTACTTATGGTCGTTCTGGTTTTGAATTTGCTGCCCCAAATGACTGGAATGTGCTACAAAAGTTATTGAAATTAGAGGCAAATACTCCAGTATGTACATAAAAAAAATTACTAGTAAGTGCTCTGACCTCGACCTGTAAATGTTTTAACTGAGATTCTATTTTTCTTTTATGTGTTTTATGTATTGTAATAATATGTTTGTATGTTTCTCAGGAGATATTAATTCTCCTGCCAGGCTGTTATTGAAAATAAGAACTTGTTCTTAATTAATTTGCCTGGTTAAATAAAGGTTAAATAAAAATAAATAAAGGAAGAGGTAGCAACACTGACTTAAATACTTATAAAATATTAAATTTAATTTCTCTTTTACTTTTGCATCCATTTTTTTTTAAAGCTGGTTGTATCAAGTTCACTACCATTATATGGACGAGCACAAGCAGGACTTTTTTTTCTTATTTCTTTATTTTCTTTTGTGGTCAGAACAAGAAAGAAACATATATAAGCAATATAACAACACCAGGGTAAGTAAACTGACTGAATTTTCATTTTTGGGTGAACTATGCCCTGAACTGTTCCTCTCTGGTGGAATGCCCTTCCTAACCGTACCTGGACAGCCCAATCCCTTACAGTATTTATGAATATTCAATTCAATATTTAAACATTTCAGCAACAGCTAAAAACTCATCTTTTCTCTGTGAACTTTATCTAGATTATTCTGTAAACACAGTTCCAGCTTATCATCAAATGTTTCAAAACTGTGTGATGTAAAACAATATTTAAAAATTTGTATTACTTCTCATGTCATTGCCTACTTAAGATTAATCGCTTTGTGTTATTCCAAATGTGTAAGTTGCTCTAAAAAATTGCTATATGTATAAATGTGAATAAAATACAGTCAAATACTCACAGAGGATGAAGGACGGTGCACTGGATCCCATACTGCCACAAGGCTGTGTGTTCAAAACCGATGCTTCCTGTGTTTTAATGCTCATTACTTACTTCAAGGAAGAGGGTGGGTCTACAGAGAGAGACAGAAAAAAGGAATCTGTTTTGAGGGAGATATTTAACTTTTCTTTTAGTACATTCAAATACAGCGCCGTACACAGCAGAAATCATCAGTATTTTGATCGGGCTGGCACACCTACTGATTGAGCACCATGTTTCATCTGCACCATCCTCATCTTCAGTTGGTTCAGGTCTTCTGTTACAGATCCCTGTAAAAGGATGCATCAGCTTACTAGTAAATAGTAAATAGCAATTACATTTAAATTGTGTTGTTTTCATCAAATAAATAATTAAATAATTAAAAATAAAGGTAAAACAATTATGATCAGGCACTCCAACACACATGCGTGAATCTGGTGTCTGAAGTTGATTCAAACTATCTGGATGGACATTTTGACTACAAGAAGATATAAAACATGTTCAGTTGTTTCCCACGTGTGTATTATTAATGAAGTGAGAAGTGCGGTTTGAGTCTTCCTGAATGAAAATAGAATGGCCAGAAACGGAGCAGAAGTCAAACCACAATAATCAGCTCAACTTTTTCTCTGGCCTCTTAGGCATTCAATTAAGCATAGATGGATGTCCGCACATTCATATTTCATGTAGCATAACAGTCACTGCTCTGAGTTATATGTTCTACGAAAACAAAACTTGATATCCAATACAATTAATAGATTTGCTCACACTGTCAGAAAGTATTACACAATATATATGGAGACACACAGAAGAAAAATTGATTAAACCCACCATGTTATTCTTGGCTCTTTGACGAAATGCGCTTTGTTCCTCTTTTGTAAATTGAATCAACAGATGATGCAGTGACTAAATAAACGGCTAAATATTCTCAGTATCCAAGTTTAAACCCCAGAGTTCAAGAACATGCAGAAATGCTGACCCATCTAATGTCCAGATCTGCCTTCACAACATGTTCTTTTAATGTGAACAAAAACACAAGCGCTGTGATAACAGGTGAAAATGTGCCCTGCCCCGGTGTTAAAAACCGCTACACTTAGCTTAAACTGTTTGGCTGGTCTTAGCCGGTCTCCCAGTGTGGTTTAACACTAGAACCGCCACGGGGTAAATTTTACCCGTGGCTGTTTTTAAAACGTACATACAAGATTTTTAATAAAACATTCAAGTCTCCCAGTCACTGACCTTTACTAAAATTGTGTGATTTACAATCCCCTGTTGTTAAAAAATTATAATCATAAAAATATGTATATATAAATAAATAAATAAATAGTAATAATACAAATAAATAAATTAATAATAATAGATAAATAAATAGCAATAAAATAATTTTTACAAAGATTTTAGAAAAGCTGACACAACATTAAAAGCTGAATGCCATAAATTTACAGTTTTCACATTAGATCCATGTATACGAGAAGTTGAGAGTTCCATCGAGATAATGTCCAACAAATACACAGTCCAGGTTTGTCTGTCCATTGTGTAAGGAGGATTCCAGCGGTTGCTGTGAGAGCAGCTAACAGTAAACATCTTTGTTGGACGGACAAGGTGAGGTCCCAAAAGTCATTCATGAAAAAATGGCGCGGAGTCAAACATATCTCAGTACCCAACAAATATGATAGGTCCTGTGAGAGCTGAGTCCAAAAAGGTGAGAGAGAGGGGCACTCCCCAAAACAAATACAAAAACGTGCCTAAAAATCCTTGCGAACAGAGATTACACTTATGAGAAGACGACAGATTCATATAAAAACGTTTAATTGGAGTCAAGTAAACCCTATGCAGCAATTTCCATTGAATCATTTGGTGATTAGGGTTCTTAGAAGACAATTTAAACATACCCCATACCTGATCCGAAAATAAAACATGCACATCCTCATTAAGATCCTTAGCCCAAACAGTTGTAATAGATAAAGGTTTGTATGAATGCTCAAGAAGAAAGAGATAGATACCTGAAGCAGAGGATGGAGATTCCTCAGAGGGAAGGATTAGTTTGCGCAAAGGGTGAATAGGCAGTTGAGAGTTCCAAGGCACCCCATATGCTCGTAGGGCCACTCTAATGCGTAAATACATAAAAAAGGAGGTGCCTGGCAGATTATATTGAGTTTTAAGATTCTGGAAGGATTTTAAACCACTATCATCATCAGTGTTGGAGGTAACTCATTACAAGTAATGCGAGTTACGTAATCAGATTACTTTTTTCAAGTAACTAGTAAAGTAACGCATTACTTTTTTAATTTACAAGAAAA
>NW_015634255.1:93577-96702 GCF_001515625.1 Sinocyclocheilus rhinocerous
ATGAATGCTGAAGAGGTATAAGAAGCACTAAATGCCATGAGCGATGGAGAGTCTGATGGTGGGGAGATAAGTAAAGCGTCTGTCGGCTCAGCATCTGACGGCGATCAATATATCATATTTAGACGTTTTATCCTAATGTTACTCATAATTGTTCAAAATTTGGATTAATTTTTTATTTTTGTTTTGCCATTTCTATCGTTTATTGTTCGCTTCTGTGTTGCTATTTATTCTAGTCTGCCTGTTTCCTGAAGAAAAAAAACCCCGATCTGATGTAATGAATAAAACTTTTTTTTTTTGATTACCTGAAGTTTATTGGTGTTCTTCTTGTATAATTCAAATGATAAATTATGTTTAAATTAATAATTAATTAGGTGAAGCTGTGCGCTTGAATTTGTTCATACCTAATGCCGTGGTTTAACCACTAGATGCCCGTATGGCTGTTTAATAAATATAGACTTCATGCATTTAGCTCTACTCTAGTTGCTCAAGAGTTTTGCCGGTCATAATTGCTTACTTATTTTTTTTAGGTTTTGCATTTTAATGTATATTTAGACATTATCAAACACTTGATATTTATAAGTTAAAATTTTTTGTTCATGTTAAATTAAAAAATGTTAAATTTGAAAAGGTTAGTTACTCACATTCTGCAGTGTTATTTTGTGATATTCACATAAGCATACAACAAAAGTGAATATTACAAAAGACAAGCAAGTTTAAAATAATATTTAAAAAAACACAAGGCAACCAATTCATAGTTTTCAGTCACGTGACTGGCTTGAAGACCTCATCTTTGCACCCGACACTGACTCAGAAAGCACTAGTTTATTAATAAATAATTCAAATGTCTTCTTTTCCCCCGACACGTTCATAATCACTTTGCCGGTGCTTTGAGGCAATTGCTTTATGCGCGAGCTTGAGCGCGGAATAGGCTCTAGCCTAATACGTCTGCCTATAGCCTATATTGAAGTATGGTTAATATATTATTATATTAATCAATTTAATATAACGTGTGTTTAAATGTCAAAAATTGATGTAGCCTAATTTCTTCAACATTCTGGCGAGTGTGCTTGAGAAACACTGTAATGAATGGGGTTTAATGTTGGAAATATTGGCTGTTCCATGACACGCTTTACTTCCGCATTCCTCGGTTCCTATGGAAGCCTATGGAAGCGTCGCAACTCTGTTTCTCAATGGCTCTGAGTAATACCAGGGCCGTTGAGAAACAGAGTTGTGACACTCCCATAGGCTTCCATAGGATTTGAGGAATGTGGAAGTAAAGCGTGTCACGAAGCGGCCAATAGTTCTAAACAACCAATAGTTCCAACATTAAACCTCATTCATTACAGTGTTTCTCAAGCACACTCGCTGGCAAATTGAAGAAATTACTGCATTTTTTGACATTTTAACGCATTAGTTGACCTCTCGAAAATCTGGCCAGTAGTGGTATTTTATGAAGCGTGTTATACTTAATGTTTATCGTTAGATAACAGACAGTTATACTATAATGACAGTTAGATAACGAGAGAAACACCTTAATAGCGACCATAACCAGATGCTAGTTGTCAAGTTTTTAGTCGTTCTGCAATCTTTCTCTCCCTGTAGGAGGTTGAATGAGTTTAAATGAAGACTGCCCATTCAAGGAATACAATAAAGAGTTTCACTGAATGCAATTGGTTGCCTTGTGTTATTTAAACATTATTTTAAACTTTTATTGGTTAAATTAAATTCCGTGTTTGCTTTTTTTAATATTCACTTAAGTTTTATGCATATGTG
This sequence comes from Sinocyclocheilus rhinocerous, assembly GCF_001515625.1. Lineage (NCBI taxonomy): Eukaryota > Metazoa > Chordata > Actinopteri > Cypriniformes > Cyprinidae > Sinocyclocheilus > Sinocyclocheilus rhinocerous. Next base: position 95,351 of record NW_015634255.1, read on the forward strand.
AATATCATAAAATAACACTGGGATGTGAATAATTAATCTTTTTAAATGTAACATTTCTAAAAAAAAAAAATCGAAACTTAAGCCCCGTTCAGACTACACCATTTCAGCCCAATTTTGCCAATATGAGCACAGAAGCGCCTTTGTACAAGCTTTCAAACATGCCAAAATGAAAGGGAGACAATGGTATCAGTCTTGCTAGGTGTAATTTTACAATGGAGGAAAATGTTCGTGGAGCTACGGCAACATACCCCTGCATTTATGATGAGGGAAAATAAAAACTATTTTACCTCAGTTCTCTTTGACAGTCCATACCATCCTCTTCATGCCATCCAGATTTGTGTCCATTGTCAGGTTTTGTTTCTTTTTTGGGCTTTTCTGATGACAAGACAGGGCAGAACATGCTGTTTGCTAGCCATTGTTTGTTTACGCTCATAGCACCTTCTGTCTTGTCTCGCGCTATCGATGACAGCACGCACGTTGTTAATGACGGCATGCGATGAATGGTCGGGTAGCATCGTATAGTCTGACATGTTTCTTGTTCATGACTCGACAAGATTTTATGAATCAAAATCGCATAATCTGACACATTGAATGTCGTAACCGACAAAAAAAAATGGTGTAGTCTGAATGGGGCTTTATAATACCAAAGACTATAGAATACCCAAGACGTGTCACTCATAGTTTTGAATAGGAAAAAAATGCAATGCTCAATATGTCCTCTCTATCGAAGGAAGCCCCGCTATCTGAATAAAAGAGCCAAACGCTAATCGGTAAAGGCATTGCCCCCGTGTCAACCAAGCGGCAACCTTCCGGTCTCTCTCTTGAAATGGAAGTGACTTAAACTGCAATTCATTGACTGGCCGCTAGAGACGGGCTCCAAATGGGAGTCAATCCCATAGACTCCCCATGTTAATGCCCAACTTAATGCCCAGTAGCAGCAATCCACCTGCCACTCAAGTGGCCACGCCCTTAATTATGCAGAACTTTAAGGCTTAATATAATTTATAATAAATGAGTTATAAAAAAAATTCACCCCCCTCACAGTTGTCATGAAGGGCAAAATTAGCTATATAGACCAAAATCATTTTTTGAACCAGGCTGTAAACATGTTTTTTTCTGCTGTAAAGTTGGGCATTTTAACATGGGGTGTCAATGGGATTGACTCCCTTTTGCAGCCAGCCTCTAGCAGCCAGTTGACGAATTACAGTTTAAGTCACTTCCTTGTTGGCTTCACGAGAGAGAGCGGGAGGTTGCCGCTTAGTGGTAATACAGTACATCGGGCAGGACATCCTATCGCTCGCCTATCATTTATGGCTTATCATCTGAAATCGGTTAGTAGCAGCAACTTTTCA
>NW_015634255.1:97597-102630 GCF_001515625.1 Sinocyclocheilus rhinocerous
TTGTGCGGTTAATTGTACTAACAGACCGTCCAAGTCTGGGATCCATTTTTTCCGGTGAGTGATATTGTAATGTAATTTTATTTATTAATTTATTTATTCTTTATAATTTTATTCAAAACTCTACTACACTCCAGAATCCGACAGACTGTGATTAGCTGTAATGTTAGACCTGTAATTAACGTTACGCGTTAATTACTCGTTAAGCGTTTTCCTCCCATAGAAAACCGTTAGGCTATAAGAAAAACTCTTAACGTGGCTTAATGAATTAAAACCGATTAAACCTGTTTTTAAAAGACGAAACTCAGTGAGAACATGATTAATAAATCATACTATGTACAGACAAGCACTGTTTTAATGCATTAAGCCATGTAAGCGTTTTCCTTATAACGGTTTTCTATGGGAGGAAAACGCTTAACGAGTAACGTTAATTACAGGCCTAACGTTACAGCTAAATCACAGTCTGTCGGATTCTGGAGTTTAGTTGAGTTTTGAATAAAATTATAAAGAATAAATAAATTAATAAATAAAATTACATTACAATATCACTCGCCGGAAAAATGGATCCCAGACTTGGACGGTCTGTTAGTACAATTAACCGCACAACAAGACATTTTATTTGATAATTTTAAGAAATAATCACGAAAATAACCCATAGACTGAATAAAACAAAAGCAGAAACACGGCAGAGATGCCAAGTTCAGCGGCTGATAGAGACAGCAAGGTCAATCCACCTGTCACTCAAGTGGCCACGCCCTTAATTATGCAGAACTTTAAGGCTTAATATAATTTATAATAAATGAGTTATAAAAAAAATTCACCCCCCTCACAGTTGTCATGAAGGGCAAAATTAGCTATATAGACCAAAATCATTTTTTGAACCAGGCTGTAAACATGTTTTTTTCTGCTGTAAAGTTGGGCATTTTAACATGGGGAGTCTATGGGATTGACTCCCTTTTGCAGCCAGCATCTAGCGGCCAGTTGATGAATTACAGTTTAAGTCACTTCTGTGTTGGTTTCACGAGAGAGAGCGGGAGGTTGCCGCTTGACGGTGACGCGCTGCCAAGATGGCAACGACCGACTCCGCCCACTTTAGGCTTCAAAAATGCTCTTCAGAAACCAACGGGTGACATCACGGACACTACGTTAATGTTTTTTTTTTTTTTTTTTTAACTAAACTAAAGGGACAGAGTATTCTAATGGCACCGAGAGATAAAAACATCTGGACGTCAACAAATGTGCTGTACATTTATACATTAAATAAAATGGTCAATAATAAGACCATAGCATGGCACATACAATCAACAACAGACAAGTTAAAATACATAAAATAAACAAGAAAGCCCCTTCTTTAGTTAGTCTATTAGACCGAACGCTAATGCGAGTAGATGTGACTTCAAATTCTGTCTCAGTTCTTGGTTAGGACTCATTATGTTGGATCCCTGTAAAGTTGTCCAAGCATGCTACATACAGTGCTGCCCACCATGGAACAGGGACGCGGGAAGTAGGGGTGCTGAGGGGGCTGCAGCACCCCCTGTTTTCACATGGTTGCAAATGCAACGCCAAGTTTGTTCATTTAAACTTATTCAGTTTTAGCATTTAATAATTTATTTGTAATGATCTCTGACATGTAAATTGTACGTGGGCTATAATAAACCCATGTTTATCTTTATAAACATGATTAATTTTACTTGTGATGTTTTCTATATGGGATGATTAGCCTAATCCTCATGAACACGTGATGCTGGCGCGTGGTATCAGACATGAACTATACAGAATGCGAACAAGATTAACTTTAATACAAGGAGATAATGGCGCAAAAGCGAATTTCAGATTTTTTTAAATGCCCATCCCAGCAAAAACTTTCCAAAATCGGCATCCAACACCAGCCCCAGCACGAGCACCGACATAAGTGAACCAGCACCAGCACGGAGACAAGTAAGCCTAGTGGACCCAGCCCAACCCCTGAGATTGATCAGCTACTATCGATAATTTCAAAAATGTGATATGCAGTCAAATTTCCTAGTGTGTATGCCACTTAAACGAGTGTTCATATCGACGCACTTGTAGTGCTTTGTGGAGTTGTCAAATGAGGTGATCCCCCGGGCCCCCCTTTCATTTCACCCAACACGGACACACACACAGCACCCCCAACCGAAAACATCTTCCCGCGCCCCTGCCATGGAATAAACTTTTCTTACACCTTTCTAAAAAAAATTCCTAGCAGAGGTTGTACTTCATGTACTTCTAACTGAGGAAGTTTAACTTGCCACAGGTACTTGGAAGTCAGCTGTCATTGAATCTGTCCTGCACCTCAGTAACGGTCTGGTATGGTTCAGCTACCAAACTCGACAAAAATAGGTTACGTTTCCCAAAAGCAACTATGGTCGCAAGTTCCATCGTTACCAATAGATTTCAATGGAACTAACTACCATAGTCAGCTAACGATGCTTTTGGGAAACGCACCCCAGGATGGTTGAGACTATCATTGGGCCACCCCTGTTTCATCCCACAGGCCATCTCAATTACATGTAAAACACATTTTACAGTGGTTTACAGGCTTGTGCATGAGAAATCTTTTCTTTTCAGTGATAACAGCACAGAGATGATTCTACTCAAGCATGATTATATCGGATATATTGAAATTGTATTGAATATGATTAAAAAAACATGTTTATGATGACCACTGACAACATTTACATATAAAACTACAAAATTGTTTACAGTATATATAAAATGATTCACTACCTCCAGACTGTTTGCTGAATTCCATAAAGTAAAAAAAAAAAAAAAGCTTAGCTCTTTTAAAGACAATAAGATCTCTTTACCAGTGCTTTTCTTGTCAATATGTTCTTAATAGTGTTGGGTCGTTCTTGAAAAATTAGTTAATTTTGAACGAATCTTTAATGTGACTCGGGAAGAACGAGTCGTCTCGGGGAGTGATTCGTTTTCTTAATTTTGCCCATCACATGCATAGTGAAAAGCCACATTCACTAAAACACTACTGTTAAACAATTAGTACTAAAGAACTAATAATGGTGTTCCTTTCATTTAACAGAAAGCCCTTTTAAAGATAATATGGGTGGCTCTTAAAAGAGCCTTTGGGTTCGTGGATCAGAAGAAGCTTTACTTGGAGCTGGTGTATTTGGTCACGGCCTTGGTGCCCTCAGACACGGCGTGTTTGGCCAGCTCTCCGGGCAGCAGCAGACGCACGGCGGTCTGGATCTCTCTCGAGGTGATGGTGGAGCGCTTGTTGTAGTGAGCGAGACGAGACGACTCACCGGCGATGCGCTCGAAGATGTCGTTAACGAAAGAGTTCATGATGCCCATCGCCTTGGAGGAGATTCCGGTGTCAGGATGAACCTGCTTCAGCACTTTGTACACGTAGATAGCGTAGCTCTCCTTCCTGGACTTTCTGCGCTTCTTTCCTCCCTTCGCTGCGGTCTTAGTGACGGTCTTCTTGGAGCCCTTCTTGGCAGCGGATTTCGCTGGTTCAGGCATAATGCTCTTCAGAAATACTCAACTGAATATATTTCGCAACAACAGGATCTTTTATGCACTGCTCTATGCTAATTTAGAAAGGGGAAAACGGCGGTCTGTGATTGCGTGTCTACATTGACCAACCCACAGAATGATTTCATTGGCCACATTAAAGCCAATCAGAGGCTTTGAAATGTTAATCCCGCCCATCGCCTCATGCTGTACATCTACCATCCCCCATCCGTTTCTGTTCCTTTGTAGTGTTGGATCGAACTTCCCATCACTATTCCTGTTTGATTTCTCCGCATTTTTCGGAACATAGAAGTAAATTAAACATCGCTAAAACTTTGTTTTGGATAATCATATATTATTACGTAAAATATCAAATTTAATTAGAATTATACAAATCTAACATTAACTTATTCCTCAATGCAAATACCATCACTATAACTTAATGAAGACAACAGAAAACAAACATTAATTTATTAACAGTAAGAATATATATATAAAAAAAAAACCTTGATAACAATTCGAATAACACTGCAATAAACATACTATTATACAAATTAGAAACTTGTTCTTTGTATGAAATCGTGTGTGGCTCTTAAAAGAGCCGTTGGGGTTGTGTTTTCTCCAGGAATCACTTAGCCTCCGAATCCGTACAGAGTGCGTCCCTGTCGCTTCAGAGCATAAACCACATCCATGGCGGTGACGGTCTTTCTTTTAGCGTGCTCAGTGTAGGTCACAGCATCTCGAATCACGTTCTCCAGAAACACCTTCAGCACACCGCGCGTCTCCTCATAGATCAGACCAGAGATACGCTTGACGCCGCCGCGGCGCGCCAGACGACGAATAGCGGGTTTAGTGATGCCCTGGATGTTATCCCGGAGAACCTTTCGGTGGCGCTTAGCGCCTCCTTTTCCGAGACCTTTACCGCCTTTACCTCGTCCAGACATATCGATCAATTTTTTGTAACTTTCTACAAATAAAGATATGATAAGAATAAACGAAATAGGTTACTTTATAGTTCGCTAAAGGACCTAGGTGAAACCATAATCATTTGCGGTTCTACTACGTCACAAGTTGGAGTTCTGTCAGCCAATGCTCGATTGTGGAAATAAAAGGGGTTTAATCATTACTAAATATATGATGAAAAATTATTTTAAAAACATGTATAAGTTTTACAATAACAAACAAGTTATATATAATACTAAAATAACCGTTAAATTTACTATTTTAACAGCAGGATTTGCTTTGTAAAGCAAATCTCTTGTGTATCTTCCTTTTCGAAATTACTTTTAAACATTTGAAAGGACTTTAAAGTTCCTATTTCTATATCAGCTTTAATTAGTATAGCACATGCGAGATCAGACAGAGAAGATTTATTAATGGAAGTGTATCTATCTTTATACAGATTGAAAGAGGCTGGAATAATGGTATATTTTTGTTGGGTGCCAGCACATGTTGGGGTATCTGGTAATGAAGTTGCTGATAAACTAGCAAAAAAAAGCACTGGACAAGATGGAGGTGGATGTTAAAGTGCCTATGGGGAAAAA
>NW_015634255.1:102975-104081 GCF_001515625.1 Sinocyclocheilus rhinocerous
AAATTGACAATGACGTATTGGGTGAATCTTCAACAATCAGTAAGTACTCACCTCACTCGTAAAGTACTGGAGGAGTGCTGGGAATATTCGTATGATGGAGGATGTAGTTTTGGATGGAAGAGTAGAGTATGGGCCAAGGAGTATGGCATGGATAATAAGATCTTCTGTCCTAATGTACCACTCACTGATGCCCCAATATGGAGAGTCCCTGAACCACTTGTAGACTTGAGCTTACTAGACAAGCCCAAAGGTGAATACATTGGAAAGGAGGTTAATGCTATTCTAAATAATACATTTTATTCAACATTACAAATATTTACGGATGGATCTAAGGAACCTGTTAATCAAAAGGTTGGAATAGGTGTATATATTCCCAAATTTAAAGTACGAATTAGTTTGAAATTGCCAGATGATTTATCAGTATACACTGCAGAGTTAACAGCTATAATAATAGGACTACAGTGGGTTGAACAAGTCAGACCAAATAAAGTGGTAATATGTTCAGATTCGTCTTCAGCTTTAATTAGTATAGCACATGCGAGATCAGACAGAGAAGATTTATTAATGGAAGTGTATCTATCTTTATACAGATTGAAAGAGGCTGGAATAATGGTATATTTTTGTTGGGTGCCAGCACATGTTGGGGTATCTGGTAATGAAGTTGCTGATAAACTAGCAAAAAAAAGCACTGGACAAGATGGAGGTGGATGTTAAAGTGCCTATGGGAAAAAGGGAGGCAAAGTCGATTTTAAAGAAAAAGTTAATGAATAAATGGCCAAATAGATGGGATAATAGCAGCACAGGGAGATGGTGTTATAATATTACGCAGATAGTAGGGAGGATAAATTGTCAGGGAAGAAATAGGAAAGAAGAGGTGATCTATGCACAATCAGCTTGTAACGCTCCAAAGAGAAAGGAAAACTTGAAATCGCATCATATGACCCCTTTAAATTCGAAAAAAATTATCTTCGTATGGAAGTCTATGAGAGCACTCGGGGAGAATTTCAGTCTGACAGAAATCGCCCAAAAAGGGGCGGTACTACACAAAACGCGACTCGACGCTGATTGGACTATTTAGAGGCAGAACAAACAGTGAAAGCTAGCGT
>NW_015634255.1:104098-104257 GCF_001515625.1 Sinocyclocheilus rhinocerous
CCTGGTCTTATGTAGCATGATGCTACAGTGTGCATGAATGGTCACGTAACAGGCGCTTTTGGTCTTGTAGTATGAACGGACATCTGTATATGATCGGAACTCTACGCAGCTCCCGCGCTACTCTCCATTGGAAATGAATGACTTTCGGTCCGGTCTGTC
>NW_015634255.1:104586-123647 GCF_001515625.1 Sinocyclocheilus rhinocerous
TATGTGTATGTTAGACCAGTTTAAGTGTTTATGTGTATGTTAGACCAGTTTAAGTGTTTATGTAGTTAATAAAGTCTTACTTGTATCACACTTGACTATGGAACGATATTCCGGACAATTTTCAAAAGGACTTGCAAATTGTATTTTCAATTGCGTTTTCCATATGTGGACGCATAAATTGTGACATAATCCAAATGCAATTGCAAATCCTGCATTACCGTTTGCATTTTCGCTTTCGCGAACGCACAGTGACTGCCAAATTTCAAATGAAAAAGCAAGGTCCATTTGCAACTGTATTTCCCATGTCTTAGGAGTTATGAGCCTGTCATATTTAAATAGCAATATTAATTACCAGTCTGCATTTTCACTCTCGCTGCGTCGCGCATGTAACCTGCCAAAACTCAAATGGAATTGCAATTCTTTTTGCATTTGAATTTTCGATGTCTACATGGAAAGCTGCCAATCATCGTCAGGGCAGGACTATACTATGGGGCGTGTTTGTATTGGGAGGTGACGTCACTCACAGACGACCGTGCCGAATGCTCTGATCAATGGAGGTAATCGGTAAAGGCTCCGCTAAAGGCAGCAACCAATCAGTTTCGTACCTGTGTGAACGAACAGACAGTGCAACCTTCTTGGCACAATACATAATTATGTCTTTTTTACCCCAAATGTAGCGATTATCCCCTGCTAACAGCGGGAGCCACAACGGTACGCACAATAGGTCAATATTCACTATTAACCAAACGCTTTCACCTGTCTCAGACATGCGCGACGCAGCGAGAGTGAAAAAGCAGACGTGGTAATTAATATTGCTATTTAAATATGACAGGCTCGTAACTCCTAAGACATGGGAAATACAGTTGCAAATGGACTTTTCTTTTTCATTTGAAATTTGGCAGTCACTGTGCGTTTGCGAAAGCAAAAATGCAAACGGTAATGCAGGATTTGCAATTGCAAATTTATGCGTCCACATATGGAAAACGCAATTGAAAATAAAATTTGCAATTCCTTTTGAAAATTGTCCAGAATATCGTTCCATAGATCTGCGTGCGCCGCGCCTAATTGAGCACACCTAGTGCTGCAGGCTTATTGGCTCACTGACGTTGATGAGATTAACCCCTTAGGTATCGAAATTTGGTACCGAACGACGAGACGTTTTTCGATATTCGATGGTATTGAGGCAATTCTGTCGGTGCCTAAAAAGTATCGAACTCGATACCCAGCCCTAGTGGCGACAGTTTGTGGTTCCTGTCCTTTGTTTCTCTTTGTTTACATGAAACGACAAAAACAAAAACAATTCATAAATGTATGCACAAAGACCCATAATTGTTCATTTAATTCTTACTGAATGAGTAGAGTTGGACTTATGGAACTAAAATAAAAAATGAAATAAATACAGATTTTTCTTAACACAAATATTTTGTTTGTATGCAGTATGTAATTGTAAATCTTTTTAACTATGGCAATAAAGCGGAGTATCTTCAGAATACATTGTGACTACACAATTAATTACAACCTAAATAAAAGTGCACTACTACTAGACAAACATACGGCATGTTATTTTCATTAAAACTGTTTTAGCACTGTAAAGCAAACGTAAAAGTGGAAAAATATAGTGTGCTGGGACTGCACGCCCCCACATATCTACTTCACTATGTGGAAATATTTGCATAATGCGCCCAAATGTGCACGCAAAGAAAGAAGGCGTGGTTTCAGTAACCGCAGTTAGTGTTGAAGCAGCCATGTCAGGGAGACGCTTTGTGTCTCTCCACATGTATTTATTGTTATTTTATATTGTGCTCTTTTCTACTGTACTTTAAACAGTTAATCATTTTACAGATTTTCATATCAATTTCGTGATCAGATGAAGTAAATCACTCTCGCACAGCGAAAATGTGTGGCTCTTAAAAGAACCTTTGGTTTGAAGGGAAACTTCACTCAGTTTACTTGGTCTTGGCTGGTTTCTCGGTTTTCTTGGGCAGCAGCACGGCCTGAATGTTGGGCAGCACGCCGCCCTGAGCGATGGTCACGCCACCCAGAAGCTCGTTGCGCACCACCAGCTGCAGGTGACGCGGAATGATACGGGTCTTCTTGTTGTCCCGAGCGGCGTTTCCAGCCAACTCCAGAATCTCAGCAGTGAGGTACTCGAGCACAGCGGCCAAATAAACCGGATCACCGGCACCGACACGCTCGGCATAGTTGCCTTTGTGGAGAAGCCTGTGAACACGGCCGACGGGGAACTGCAGTCCAGCTCTGGAGGAGTGAGTCTTGGCTTTAGCACGAGCCTTTCCGCCGGTTTTGCCTCTTCCACTCATTGTAACATCAACTGTTACAACACAGGTCAAAAAATAAATGACAATTCAGCAAGCTGCAACGTTACTTTTAAAAGAAACCGTGCCAGTCTCCTATTGGCTGGAATCTGAATACGTTCCAAGCCAATCAGTGAACTTCCCTCCAAACTTCAAACCCAACCCCCTTCCTCAAGCACGTGTCACATAGTAGTAGTGTAATTGTAGACAATGCCTCTTAGATTATTTTGTTTTATTTAATTTATTATTTTCTTACATTATTGTTTCTCAAATTAGTTTTTTTAGATTTAATTTATTTATATGAACATTTTTATGACTTTTTTTAATGCAGATCCCTTTAGATTACAGTTATACTGTGCTATATGAACTTGCCTTGCATATTCATTATTTTATTGTTTGATTTATTAATAATAATAATAATATACAATAATGTACTCATGGCAACATGATACTTTCATTGGACAGATGACTGATGATATAATGTCTTTATCACAAATTAGTTGGTGGTTTTTAAAAGATAGTTTTAAAATAAAAAAAATAAAACAGAAGGGAAAAAATGACTTTATTTCTTCTTGGCTGCTGTCTTTTTAGGTTTGGCTGCTTTGGGTTTTGTCGTCTTGGGTTTGGCTGCCTTGGTCTTTTTAGGGCTCTTGGCTGCTTTCTTTGGAGTCGCTGGTTTCTTTGCTTTTTTGTGGCTCTTCGTTGCCTTTGGGTTTCTTGGCCTTCTTTGGGGATTTCTTAGCGGCGGGCTTCTTCACTGCTATGGTTTTGGGCTTCTTAGCAGCGGCAGGTTTCTTGGCTGCGGGCTTCTTGGCTTTAGGAGCGGCTTTCTTGGCTGGTTTTGTCTTGGTCTCGGCTTGTTTCTTGTTGAGCTTGAACGAGCCGGAGGCACAACACAAGTGCTTGTGTTTTCTTCTCTTATATTTGGAATAAAACTGAAGTGGTAAAATGTTTGGACAATGGCTTAAATAAAAGAAACATCACTGAGGGATTTGTGGAGTTTTTCATTCATAAGTTTTTTTTGGGCAGCTTGAAGCACATGACACATCTGTCGGTGTAACTGCTCTTCATCTCCAATCACTGCTGCATGTCTTATGTTTCCCTGCTTTATAATGGCAAGAAGTTCAAACATCATGAATTGATTTTTGCTCAGAGATGGTGAGTTTGTGGACACATCTACTTGTTTGACTGTCTTTGCTATTTTCTGCAGATTTCTATGTATTCCGAAGCTATTGCTGTCTCATCGTATATGCGGCCTTACATGCTCGAGGCGTGTATTCACAGTTCTGCTGTTTTTCTTTTTTCTTCTTTTTTTTTAACACTTCAACTCAAAGGCCTTAACTTACAGTAAGGTTTTGTTACTTAAATGCTGCTTATAGCAGAGATAAGCCTAATTCATGGTACACACAGGTTTAGTTGTATTAAGACATGAATGGTTATGGAAGTTATTAGGTTATTAAATACATTTTAATAATTTATAATTTGATTCATAAATATTTGACATAATTAACAGACCAATAAAGCACCATAATGCCATCTATGTTTCAAACCAAATTTTGCTATAAGTTTGACTGCATCATATAATAATTGCTGTTAATAGTGTTCATCGTCTGTTTGTGTCACGGTGCGTGCGGGGAGATGAAGAGAGGACTCAATTGCAGGAGAAATGGTTATTTATTTTGATAATAAAAATGAAACAAAAACAAACAAACCACCCCGAAGGGGAAAAACAGACAGGCAGGCCTAAAGCTGCACACATGCAGACATGTGACGTAACCGGTGTTGCGGCTTAACCGTCAGTGTTAGGCAAGCCTAATACATATATGTAGTATATATTATATATGTAATATATTTGGGATGTAACAGTATTATCAATATCGTGGTATCACGATAGCAAAACTGTCTCTACATCATCGTGGTCACATGACGATATAAAACGATAGGTCTTCCGGGCAAAAAGTGTAGTTTCTTAAATATATTTAAACTTCTTATTCTAACATAAAAGGTCTTTAAAGTTGTGTTTGGGCCATTATGCTTTGGCACAGTATCTGTCAAACTAAATAAAATCAAAAGCACACTATGGCTTAATTCCTTCATCAAGTCTGTTTTCGCTGTGCATTTTAAAGCGAAGCGCACACTTCATTTAATCAATCAGCTCGTGATCCTGTGTTTTCCATGCCTCAGATCGGCTCAGCTCGCAGTGAATGAAGTGCACTCGTTATTGCATGTGCTGTGAGTTTAGCGTGCGTTTGGGAACGCAACAGCCACCAGTTATGCTCTTTCGCGGCAGACGATTACAGCATTTCACTAGATTTGTATTGAGACGCGTTTTTGTTAGCCTGTTTTCACTGAAGCTGGGGTTTTCCTTCAAAATAAAAGCTCTACTACCGTTTCCATCAAAATAAAAGCTTAAAAGTGCAGTAAGAATTGCTGACAGCTAGCAGTTTAAATGGTTAATGTTACTGCAGTCCAAATTCAAAATATCTCTTTCAAGTGTAGAAATTAGGAAAGAAGTATTGTAATTTCCCTACTGTAATGTAAAGCAAAAATAATATACCTATAAAATATTCATTTTCATTTATTTTATAGTGCAATTGTTTTACAATATATGGCTATTACTGTCATTGTTGTTATTATTATATTCTATTCTAATTTGTTTGGCTTCCTAAAACACCAGTGTGAATGTAATGGTATGGTGAAAAGCGCTATACAAATAAACTTGAATTGAATTTAATTGAATCTATGTATATTTTGTTATTGCCTGCTGACTGGTAAACCAGATTGTAAATGCAATATTCCTATTATAGGCTAATATAGCAGTATAGACTGTTTGCATTAACCCTAAAAAGGGCAAAACCATAAAGAGACATCAGAAAATTAATTTATTGCTATTTTCCATCTGATTGGGACTCAAATAATACAATTTCATGATTTTTTTTTTTTCAAAACATGACTCGTATTTTTGATTTTAATGTTTGTATCCCGCAGGACATGTATAACCCTTTAAATTCACTGAAAACAACACTTGTTTATCAATGATTGTTACAACATGGTTGTAATTCCTGAATGCTTTGGAATACAGACCTAAGGTTGGCCTCTTTTTAAAGAAAACACATAGAAGATTATTGCTGAAGTGTAAGCATTTAAAAAAAGAAAAAAGTATAAATAAGTTATAAAAGTTTAAGTTTACAGTAAAGATAATGTAGTATACTATTTTTTATTTTATGTACAATAAATATTTTATAAAATATGCTGCACTCTAAAGTTGCAATAAAATCAAAGTCATATGTGTAACAAAGTTATGTTCCAAATTTTAAGTTGATATCACAAAAATTGTGGCTCCTGTGAGATTTTGTTTGGGCACTATACCAAAAATAACCACTGGGTGACACCCAAACACTACTGAATTTTTTTTTTGTGCAGTTTTCTGTCACAAATCAATAATATTCTGTCACAATATCACTTCTATTACAAAACAGTTATGAAATATGGAACCTTGGCTGTCAGACCTTTCCAACGATATGTGTTTTATCAAGATTACAATAAGATGTGATTTTCTAAAACACAAGCCACTTTATATATTTCTGTATATTTTAAAACTCAACACTGATATGGTTTAGTTTTTGTTTTGTAAGCTTTATAGGTATTTTTGTTCAGTGTTCACAGTTGTCAAAGCGAGTTCTGCAGACGCTTCTTTGGTAGGCAGAAGTCACAGCATTTTGAAGTGAAGTGACATGTGGCCAAGTATGGTGACCCATACTCGGAATTTGTGCTCTGCATTTAACCCATCCAAGTGCACACACACACACTGTGAAGACACACCCGGAGCAGTTGGCAGCCATATTGCTGCAATGCCCGGCGAGCAGTTGGGGGTTCGGTGTCTTGCTCAAGGGTCTCACCTCAGTCGTGGTATTGAGGGTGGAAGAGAGCGCTGGCTATTCACTCCCCCCACCGACAATTCCTGCCGGACCTGAGACTCGAACCCACAACCTTCGGGTTACAAGTGCGACTCTCTAACCATTAGGCCACGACTGTGGGTTGTTTCCAAAAGTAGTCATAGTGGGCCTCACTTTTTGGAGGCCATGGGCGAATGAATGAAAATTCAGAGTTACAGCAATACACATTTTCACATATTGCACCATACAGCTTCTTCCAGCTCATCACTGAAGACCCATTGTTGTTTGTGAATTTCTAAATTCAGAAGCTGCTTATAGTGAGAAAATGACAGAGAACATCTTTAGTTTAAGAGGCCTGAATAATGAGTTGAGTTGAGCTGATGGTTGTGGTTTGACTTCTGCTTGATTGTTTTTTTTTTCACCTGTGTTTGTGTGTATATATGTGTCCACTTTAAGTGTTCTATATACAACTGCAATTGTTGATGAGAGAATAACTCAAAAAGAGCCTGCATTAGATGTCACATTGTGATTCCACTTTATTATGATCTGTCCGTAATGTGTGTGGCTGTTGCATTGTGAACGAAGAAAATAACGCAGTTCGAGAACAATTACTGGAAGAACCTTGAAACAGTCTTTTTAGGAGAAAAATATCTAACAACTTGCATGCACTAAAAGAGTAAATATCTTAGAATGAATATCTTTTTCTTTCTATTTCTTCATGCATTTCTGTGTAGAGTTTTGTCTCCTCCTTCCTTGTCTCTTCTTGAAGTGTGAAATGACTGTTTAAACACAGGAAATGTCTGTTTTAGTGCACACAGCACTGTTAAAACAGTCTATTAATGTGTCGGTATGGGGTCCAGTGCACTGCTTCTCATACTCTGTGAGTATTTCATTATATTCTACACTATCTTCTGTTGTTTTTGTTCTGCTTTTAATACAATCTATTTAACTGAAGATAACAGATTTATTGTGCTGTGTGTAGGAGGGTATAGCAATCCACAGCCTCAGTGTTTATTGTATTCTTCATTGTTCAAGTTCAGTGATGATATGTTACTTGTGGATCAGATACAGAGTTTCAGAGAACATGCACTTATCTGTGCTGCATGTGTATGCAAGTGCCTTAATACAAAACGTCTGGGCAGCAGTGAATCCATCAGTGAATTGACTCTCACAGGACGTCATTGTGTGGCATTGATGTAGAATGAACTCTAGACATGATTCAGTGTGTAATTTGCATTGTGTTGAATCAATGGAAATGCTCCATATCTGTGTTTCTTCTGCTTTTAGTGCTGATGTCCTTCATCCACGCTGGACTCACTCAAGGTGAAACCTCTCAAGGTACTCTGTGCAATACAGGAGCAAATGTGATTTATACTATTAAACAAATGTGAATTCCCTTTCAAGGGAACTTCAAACTGCGTCCTCTAGGGGTCGCTATGGGGACGCCTCGTCGTGACCCGTGTCCAAACTTTTCCTAAAGGGGGCCGGATTCGATGATGTGGAAACACTGGGGGGCCGGATGCTTTCACCTATATATACAGTATATATATATATATATGATGTATGTATGTGTGATGTTGAGTTGACAGTAGCAGTAGCTTGTGTTTTGTTGAGGACAAAAATCTGCAAATATCTTGTTTTTAGTTTTTCCTATTTTCCGCGTTAGTGTTGTTGAGAATGTAAGTGCTGTTTCATCTGCCTTTGACATATGTGGTTTGTATGGAAACCTTATGCTTGGCGGACCATATATAATATAGACTACTAAGACAGCTGCGGGCCGCTTAACATTCATCCACGGGCTGCATTTGGCCCGCGGGCCGTAGTTTGGACACCCCTGGTTTAGAGGATGTGTGCATCCGTGTTGTCGTTGTTTAACATCTGATGACACACACACACGATCTATGCGTTTTTTGTTTGGGCAAAGAGCACGCACGCGATGTCTCCGAGGGGGCAATCGGCGTGCACTGCGAGCGTTTTTTCAAGGAAAAAGCTCCGCTCTCGTTTGTCTCTCTTTTCGAGGAAAGAGGGGCAGCCATCTCCATGGTTCCCTGAGTAGGGAACGAGACACTGCGTCCTCTAGGTTTCTTGCCATGCTGCGGACGCAAGCTTCAGACGAAGAAGTGAATGATGTGTGCTCCCGGCGCCTATTTATACTGTAGTCGCACCGGTAGTGACGTCATGGCTGTCGCCGGCCAACGTGTTGTTGGTGTTTTTTCAATGTATGCTTCAGGTGGCGACATGGGTATACCGTTCCCCATAGCGACCCCTAGAGGACGCAGTTCGAAGTTCCCTTGAAAGGGAACGTCTCAGGTTACTTATGTAACCATGGTTCCCTGAGTAGGGAACGAGACACTGCGTCCTCTAGGCTTCCTGCCATGCTTCGAACGCAAGCTTCAGACGAAGAAGTGAATGACATGTTCTCCCGGCGCCTATTTATACTAATAGTGGCACCGGTAGTGACGTCATGGGCTGTCACCGGCCAATGTGTTGTTGGTGTTTTTTCAATGTATGCTTCTCACACGGGTCACGACGAGGCATCCCCATAGCGACCCCTAGAGGACGCAGTGTCTCGTTCCCTACTCAGGGAACCATGGTTACATAAGTAACCTGAGACGTTTTGTTGTGGCTTTTGTCTATAATGGATAGCATCAGGATCCAACATGTGTCTTTACTGATGCTTTATGTTAATATTTTGATGTGATTCATCTTTACACAGAATCATCTGTGTAGGTCTTCATGCTGCTAAAATACTGCTGCTTCTGTAGTGAGTTTTGTTTGTTTGTTCCTGAGCATTTCTGCAGAGCCAGAGCCAGACAAGTCACATGATAAAGACCAGACAAACTCAGGGAGTTCATACGTAATTCACCAAGTCATGAGACTCATGCATTTTATTTTATTTTAATTGATTTAGTTTAGTTTTATTTTATTTTACTTTTAAAGTTACATTTAGGAAAACATGCATATGATGATTTAACGCAACAATTTTCATTGCAATTAATGACTGTGTGCCATTAAGATCTTCTGCATCAATTACGCTTAGTGTTATTCATTGATACGATTTTGGTTGGAAAGCTTGTTAGAGATAAAAGACTGAAAATAGAGATAAATAGAGAATAAGTTCTCAATTTCTCTGCAGTTCTTTTAAAACCTGCCAAATGAAAACTGTACCATCTACCGGTCAGAACAGGAACTGTTCAGCAACCATACATGTCAAAGTCAAAAGTCAAAAGTCAAAGTCAAAGTCAAAGTCAAAGTCTGCTTTATTGTCAATTCTGCCACAAGTACAGCACATCACATGTGATCTAAACCGGAGATGTGAGTGACCCAATGATCATGATAAAAAAAAAAATGGTGTATGGTTTTGCTGGTACAATGATAATACTGAAAGTTTACTTACAGTTTTTTACAATTGCTTAAGCACAATTTTAAAAACAAGGCTCATTTTGTCAAAACACAACACACAATTCACAGATCCACACACACAAGTAGCAGAACACCTCAGATCTTTTGCAAAATGAAACACTTCATTCAAAACTTTCCATTGATTTAACAAAACCCAGCTTTGACACCGTATGGAACACACATGGTTCATACATTCTGATTCTGTTTGATTCATTTACACACTGCTGTGCTCAATCTTAAAGGGGTCATATGATGCGATTTCAATTTTTCCTTTCTCTTTGGAGTGTTAGTACAAGAAGATCTGTAAAGTCGCAAAGACTAAAGTCTCAAATCCAAGGAGATATTCTTTATAAAAGTTAAGAGTCAACCACGCCTACCTAAAACGGCTCGTTCTAACACGCCCCCACATGTCTACGTCACGATGTGGGAAGATTTGCATAACGCCGGCCAAATGTTCACGCAAAGAAAGAAGGCGTTACTTTTATTCTCGCTGTAGTATTGTTGCTGCCGTCATGTCATGAAGACGCTGTGTGTTTCATTGTGAAAGCAAAACTATTTTGTTTGGCCTTCCAAAAGAGGATGATTTCCGCTTCGTCATGCTTAGAGCTGATCCATGCTGGTCGCTGAGGAAATACATCAACTTTGCGCTGTGGATCACCGGATCGGCTTTCCCCGTGGACGAAGCGGAGTCCAGCCCGGGGTCGTCACATGTGGTTGCCGCTCCTCAAATCTGCCGGCCACACCGCTCTCAAGCCTGCCGACGCCGCTCACTCAAGCCCGCCGTGTGTGACGCTGTTTCGTTTGTGAAAGTGAAACCACTTTGTTTGGCCTTGCAAAAGAGGACACGACTAGAAATCAATGGTTAAGTTGTATTTACAACACTGTTCCAGAACAGTTCAACCCAAATATTAGGATGTGACAACGCAACGCATAAAAAAAAACAGTATAAGTCATTATAATCCGTAATTATGTCCTCACTGGATGCAACAAATGCCTCGTTTATAATGGGTTGTATTGGTTTTGTCTCGTCACTCCGGCACAAGGCATCACAGTATGGTGAGGGGCGTAACATTTCTGTCACACACTTGAGGTATTCGGCCAATCACAACGCACTGGATAGCTGGCCAATCAGAGCACACCTAGCATTTTAGAACGATGAGTTTTGTAAAAATTGACGCGTTTCAGAAAGGCGGGGCATAGAGGAGAAACAATAATGTACTGTATGTGGAAAATAATGTGTTTTTTGAACCTTAAACCGCATTAACACATTTCATTACACTAAATACACTAAATAAATGTTCTTTTTAGCAACATCACATGACCCCTTTAAACAATTGTAACTTTTATAATGATACAGTCCGGGTTTTAATTTTTTTTCATAGATGTTGTTTTTATAGTAAAGCACACACACACACACACACACACACACACACACGCACGCACACACACACACTAAAACCATTCAATACATCCATGCTTTTCCAAAGGTTGCATTTTGCACTGAATATCAGAACATATTCTAAATACAATATAGTACACAAACAAAAAATTTAGACAAAAACAAAAGCATGAGTTTAAAGTAAAAATAAAATAAAATAAAAATAAAAATTAAAAAATAGAAAAAACAACCTAAGCATCATCTCTTCACCTAGCTGGATCTGGCCATAGCACTTCATCCACAATTAGGTCACAGGCCTCCTCCATGGCTTGCATGAGAGGTATCGTGACATAGGGCTGGAGATCGTAAACCTTCCACCACCATGCCGAAAAAAAAAACTCTTCAATGGAGTTGAGGAAGGGAGATTATGGTGGGAGGTATTGGAATGAAAATTGTGGATGATCATGAAACCAGTTTTGGACCAGAGCAGATCGGTGGAAAGATACATGGTCCCAGATGACAATGTATCTCATCTGTGTAAAAAGGTTCCGTGTGCAGTACAATACTGAAGTGTACATTACTTACCTCCACATATTCATGCCGTAGGCCTTTTACTCTTTCAGAATTTCTTTCAAATGGCACTCGGTAGAGTTGTTTCACCTGAAGGTTTTTTAGGATTCGCCCCAGTGTTGATAGAGAGACCTGATGGACATTATTGAAAACTGTGTGGTCATTCAGGATGTTTGTCTGAATTTCTCTGAGACGTATCGGATTATTGGCCAAAACCATGGTTATGATAGCTCTCTATTGTTCCTCTGTGAATATGGGGCCCCTTCCTCCTCTACGTTCTTGACCCTCAATCCTATGTAGATCAATCAAAATACATGTTACAGTAAATGTCACAAGACAGCACACAAGACATAGTCTCCAACATGGAACACAGTGAATGGTACCAAATAGTACTGATGGAGGTCATATAGTAGGCTATATTGTACTGTAGACAGCAGAGAAAAGTAGTTTTTTACCTGTGCTCTTGTCGAAATGTCCGAATTACTGTAGCAACAGTATATCTGCTGAGGTTGGGCTGAACTCTCTGTCCAGCCTCTCTCAATGTCAACCCATGGTTTACAACATGGTCAACCAAGGTTGCTCGAATAGCATCTGATAAATTTGGTCCCCGTCTTCTTTGTCCCCGTCCTCCAGGTCTACCTCTTCCTCTCTCTACCCCCCTTCCTCTATGGGCTGTCCCTCTCATCCTAACTCTTCCTCTTCCTCTTACTGCGACATTGCCTTCCATTTTTGCTGAAGACAGGTAAACTCACCTGTTGCCTTTTTATAGTGCTTACAGCTGATCGTTGAGTTTACAGTTAAGCACCTAAGTGTCTGCACACCTGACGGCCATGTTTAATCAATTGGTTTATAGGGGTGGTATTTTGGAAAGCAGTGTCTTGAAATGGCAAAGAAGTGACATCGCACACACACACACTAAAACCATTCAATACATCCATGCTTTTCCAAAGGTTGCATTTTGCACTGAATATCAGAACATATTCTAAATACAATATAGTACACAAACAAAAAATTTAGACAAAAACAAAAGCATGAGTTTAAAGTAAAAATAAAATAAAATAAAAATAAAAATTAAAAAATAGAAAAAACAACCTAAGCATCATCTCTTCACCTAGCTGGATCTGGCCATAGCACTTCATCCACAATTAGGTCACAGGCCTCCTCCATGGCTTGCATGAGAGGTATCGTGACATAGGGCTGGAGATCGTAAACCTTCCACCACCATGCCGAAAAAAAAAACTCTTCAATGGAGTTGAGGAAGGGAGATTATGGTGGGAGGTATTGGAATGAAAATTGTGGATGATCATGAAACCAGTTTTGGACCAGAGCAGATCGGTGGAAAGATACATGGTCCCAGATGAAAAAAAAGAGAGAACATGTAAAAAGGTTCCGTGTGCAGTACAATACTGAAGTGTACATTACTTACCTCCACATATTCATGCCGTAGGCCTTTTACTCTTTCAGAATTTCTTTCAAATGGCACTCGGTAGAGTTGTTTCACCTGAAGGTTTTTTAGGATTCGCCCCAGTGTTGATAGAGAGACCTGATGGACATTATGGAAAACTGTGTGGTCATTCAGGATGTTTGTCTGAATTTCTCTGAGATGTATCGCATTATTGGCCAAAACCATGTTTATGATAGCTCTTATTTGTTCCTCTGTGAATATGAGGCCCCATCCTACTCTACGTTCTCAACCCTCAATCCTATGTAGATCATTCAAAATACATGTTACAGTAAATGTCACAAGACAGCACACAAGACATTGTCTCAAACATGGAACACAGTGAATGGTACCAAATAGTACTGATGGAGGTCATATAGTAGGCTATATTGTACTGTAGACAGCAGAGAAAAGTAGTTTTTTACCTGTGCTCTTGTCGAAATGTCCGAATTACTGTAGCAACAGTATATCTGCTAAGGTTGGGCTGAACTCTCTGTCCAGCCTCTCTCAATGTCAACCCATGGTTTACAACATGGTCAACCAAGGTTGCTCGAATAGCATCTGATAAATTTGGTCCCCGTCTTCTTTGTCCATGTCCTCCTCCAGGTCTATCTCTTCCTCCACAGTCTCCCCCTCGCATATTCACTCTTCTGCCCCTCTCATCCTAACTCTTCCTCTTCCTTTTCCTTTTACTGCAGCATTGCCTTCCATTTTTGTTGAAGACAGGTAAACTCATCTGTTGCCTTTTTATAGTGCTTACACCTGATCGTTGAGTTTACAGTTAAGCACCTAAGTGTCTGCACACCTGACGGCCATGTTTAATCAATTGGTTTATAGGGGTAGAATTTTGGAAAGCAGTGTCTTGAAATGGCAAAGAAGTGACATTATATTAGATTTCTGTGTCTAATGTAGAAAAGTGTGTTTAGTGTTTTGCAAAACAATGTGTGTAGTGTTTTGCAAAAAGTGTGAGGCTGAGAATGTGCTTATAGTTGTGCAGATCTGGGTTGAGGTTTGCTCCTGGAGTGTAAGGTTTTAGTAACTGTGTGTTATTTTCAATTTTAGTGAGTAAGCAATCGTAAAAAACGTCTCCAGGTTACGTATGTAAGCATGGTTCCCCGAAGGGAACAAGACGCTGCATCCGAAGACACTACGGGAACGCCCCTATCAGTAATGTAATCAGTCCAATGGAAGGGCGAGACGTCACAGGCGGGTGACGTAGCGACCAGGAAGCTATAAAGGCACGTGAGGTGGAACCGGCTTCAGCTTCAAGGAATGAAGCAAGCGCTCGCAGGGATGCCGGAAGTATGGCTCTGAGACGCAGCGTCTCGTTCCCTTCGGGGAACCATGGTTACATACGTAACCTGGAGACGTTCCCCTTCAGGAACTCGAGCTGCATCCGAAGACACTACGGGAACGAGAATGCCCACGCCGCCAGACTTGCAAATCCCTGTCTAGTGTGGAAGAGCACAGCTAAGACAAGAGAACTGAAGAGCCAGGGGTGGCTCGCATATCAAGACCATAGAATCTGACGAAAGTGAGGGGCATGGACCATCCTGCTGCGTTGCAGATGTCCTGCATAGATACACCTGCTAAGAAGGCCTTGGAGGCCGCCATACTTCGGGTCGAGTGAGCCTTGACTCCCAGTGGTGAGGGGAGATCAGAGGACTCATAGGCAGTAGTAATGGCATCAACTATCCACCGACTGAGGGTCTGCTTCGTAGCAGGCAGACCTCGCTTAGGGGGACCATAGCATAAAAGCAGATGGTCCGCCCTCCTCCACAGGGCAGCTCTGTGCTCGCACTGGACACATGCAATTAAGCTTCTGCTGGTCTGGCTCCCTGAAGGGAGGAGGACAGAAGGCCTGCAGCACGATAGGCTGTGGTATAACCGAGGGAACCTTCGAGACATACCCCGCTCGAGGGTAGAGAAACACTTTGGCCATGCCGGGCGCAAATTCTAAATAGGAAGGGGCCACTGAGAGGGCCTGAAGATCGCCAACTCTCTTTAGAGAAGTAATAGCTAGAAGAAAAGTAGTCTTAATTGTCAGGAAGCGATCAGAGATTTCTTCAATAGGCTCGAATGGAGACTTACAAAGAGCTTCTAGCACCACAGCCAGGTCCCACGTAGTGTCTTCGGCCGCAGCTCGAGTTCCTGAAGGGGAACTGTAAGTTATATTGGACAATGTATTTGTGTGGTATGTGAATATTTTTGTTACTTCCTTGCAGCGGCGGATTAAAGTCTACACAGGCCCCTAGGCTCTGGCTTTTCTAGAGGCCACCATCCCCAACCCAATACAAACACGTGCACATGACATGTATGTTTTATTGCTAATAATCAGAAAAACAGAGAACAATATGTGACTTAAAATCAACAATAATAGTTTCATATACATATAAATGCATATGCAAACACATTAGGCAAACCAAGCAAAGATAACACAACTTACCTTTTAGAAGTTTATTTCTTTTTTTTTTTTTCTTGTTTTCCTAGCGGAAAAGTCATTGATCATGCTCATGAAATCTATCTGGCGAAGAATAGTGCTTTCAATTCGGGTGAGGTGATTTAATCTCTGCTGGCCCATTTTTTATCTCAACCTGTTTTTGACAAGCGCCAGCTTAAGAGAATGAGCGTTCTCCACTGGCATTGGTTGCATTGGTCTCAGGGCAATATCCACATTAGGGAAAACTGTGTATAAATAATCTTTCCTCAGTAGTGTAAGTAGTGCTCTTACAGACATGTTCTTCTTTCCATGTAAACTAGTATACTTCATTTACAAAATCTTTCTCCAGATCAAGCACATATTTCTCTTGCAGCTTAGGTGCGGATGCACACAGATCATGCTGGGAGATGGACTGAATTTTATT
Organism: Sinocyclocheilus rhinocerous; assembly: GCF_001515625.1. Lineage (NCBI taxonomy): Eukaryota > Metazoa > Chordata > Actinopteri > Cypriniformes > Cyprinidae > Sinocyclocheilus > Sinocyclocheilus rhinocerous. The sequence goes on from NW_015634255.1 coordinate 120,450, forward strand.
CAAAAATCAAAATGTCTCTTGAAGAGTCCAGAATGACTCATACTAGGGGTGCGCCGATCCGATATTCAGGATCGGTATCGCTCCGATACTGGCATTTTCTGCCGGATCGGGTATCGGTCAGATGAGACCAATTTAAATCCGATATAGTGCGTATACTATTCTGTGTTATTGTTAAGCCCCACGAAAGGCACAAAAACATTATAAAGCACCATAAAGTTTCCATGCACTATATTTCTGAGAGCGTTCCATAGTTTAATGTGAGGTACAGATGAATATTTAAGTCGTTCACGTAAATCCTTCTCTCCGCTGCGGCTGTCAGTCATCCTCCATTCAGTGTTCAAGCTGCGCGTCGCGTTCAGTTACGACAGTCAAAATGACGAAACTCTTTCCAGGATGATACAATGTTCCTATTATTATACTTGATCTGTAGATAAACATCAGCAGTTTTGCAAAAAAAAAAAGGACTTTATCTTGCTGGATTTTATAGCTAATTCTAAATCATGTTACTTTCTACCGGGTGTCTGTTAGAGATCACAACACTGGAGTACAGAGCACTATGAATTGTTATTCACGCGCACAGTAACTGAAATTTAAAACTGTTAAAAGAAAAGGCTCAATAAACTAACGCACAGATTTAATCAGTGTTGGGGGTAACGCATTACAAGTAACACGAGTTACGTAATCAGATTACTTTTTTTAATTAACTAGTAAAGTGACACATTACTTTTTAATTTAAAAACAAACAAGCAAGCCCTGTCCAGATTTAAAATGTAATGCAAAAGTAACATAATGCATTACTTTCCATAAAAATTAACTAAGTAACGTAATTAGTAAAGTAATTACTCCATAAAAGTACTTTTTTATGGAGTAACGCAATATTGTAATGCATTACTTTTAAAAGTAACTTTCCCCAACACTGGATTTAATACACTACGCATCATTGCTTTGAACTTTTCTATGAGGAGTGCTGCGCGCTGTGACTCCGTGTTGCTTCAAGCTCATCATTCTGCACAAGGGATGCGCATAAGCGCTTCGTGCCGCCCTGTATTGGAGCCTTTCATGTTATAATACTTTTGCGTAATGAAAGATTGTTAATAGCCTTTCTTGTTCTGTCTTATCTATCATATGTTGCTGCCTCATTACTGTGCTAGAAATGTAAAAGAAATGTATTTAATTTATTGCATATATTTATATTTAATTATATTTACTTGTTTTTCATGAATGTATATTACAATACAAAGAGCAATGTGTAACATTTTACCAGATTATACCTATTTTATTTTTATTTTTTCCCCCACTAAATAATGTTTTTTTCTCTCTAAATGTTTAGATTTTATAAAATTATTGTGAATTCATCATTTTTGTAGAGTAACTTTTGCTGCTGAATTATCCACTAACCTAGTTTAGAGTAGTATTTTTCTCATAGATTATGATTATATATTTTTTAATTTGTTATTTTTCTTTATAATGAAGTTGTCTATATTTAGTAGATTGTGTGTAATACACAAAAGAGTGATGATCAGGTCAACACACACTGTGGTATAAAAATAATAATAATAAAAAAAAACTGTGCTGGTATCGGATCGGTATCAGTATTGTCTGATACTCAGAACTTTTGGTATCGGATCGGGATCGGTTCTGAAAAAATGGTATCGTGCCACCTCTAACTCATACCACCAATCATTTTCGGCAAAAAGCCGGTCAATTATGGAGATGGATACAGATGTTCTAAATTTGTTCTGAGCTGTTCTCAGGTTCTGTAGGTTCATCAGTATGTTTTTTTTTCATTGTCTCCATGTGTGCATTGTGTACTGTTGTAACACTGTTGGAGACATTTAGCCTTATTCTCAAAGGTGTCAAATAAATCACGTCGGCTTGCCACATAGCACCTCTATGAACCAACCAAATCAACAGCCTGAAGAGCAGTGCTTGTTCCCTGAAATAGTTGGAGTATGTTATTTCCACACAGTACACACACACACAAAACACATTCTCTAGTTTTTTTATTTTTCTGTTTTCCCGCTCAGCTCCCTGCTTCACAAGTGACCTGCGGAAAATGAAGGTAGCTGGATGTGCCCTTGAGTGGCGGTATAAAGCTTCTGGACTTACTGTTCACAAACTGGCCTATCGGGACCACCAAAAAGCTTATTTGAAGTCCATCAAAGAAGCACGGTCACAGTACTATTCAAATATTATTCAAAATAGTTCTGGCAATTCCAAACAGTTGTTCTCCACCATAAATCATCTCCTTAAACCTCAAATTGCTCCACTCACAGGAGCTACAGAAGAACAATGCAACGATTTTATGACCTTTTTTAGAACAAAAATTGCCAAAATTCGATCCTCCTCGTCTGTCCCAACTGCTGACCCGCAGTCTGGCATTTCGAGGCTACTCTGCTGCTTCCCAGAAGTCACTCAATGTGACTTTGATAAATAAAACAATTCCTTGGCTCACTCTACTGAAATACGGGGGGAAAAATGTCAATAATTAAACAACACTGCGTCGTCAGTGTTGGTATTGTATCAGACACTTGCACTTAACATTAGGCTATATGAAAAACAAGCTCAAATGGAATTAACAAGGTTTTTGGCCGGCGAATGAGCAGATCTTTGTTTTGTCTGTCAATAGAACGGCCGCATCTATGCATCGCATTATACTCTTTCATCAACTTTTACAGGTTATATAACGTTTATTATTGCTATGTGGGCGCTTAGTTTTTCTTGTTGTTTAATACACTTGGCCAACATATCATGCAATAAACAATTAAGCGCTTATGCACAGGATATTTAAAACGTATACAAGTATATTGGCTATACGGCAAATAACCTACTTCTCTGCTCTTCAAACACACAAAAACATTAGCCTTTACAGACATAGTGTTTGAGTAAACTCAGTTTTGAAGTCACAGTTTCGTACATTTTTGGTACAGCAGGGGGAGAAAACATAAAATTGCTTTTTTTTTATTTTTAAAAACAGTGGTTTACTGAACAATTTATGGCTCTGCATTTAAATAAACTCAATTATAATTACAATTTTCTTAAGGATAAAAAAAATCTATCTTAGCTAATGCTATACAATAGGGAGCCCTATTAGAGCACATTACTAAAGTATTAAAGGCTGCATTTAACAACAGAGCCCAATCTATTAAATTAAATGTCTATTTATTTTTAGATACAATAACCAACACTAAAAAAAAA
>NW_015634255.1:123684-124306 GCF_001515625.1 Sinocyclocheilus rhinocerous
TATCTGTGTTTTTTTGTTCTGTCACTGTCATTCTGTTACACTGTGGAAGCTTCTTTCACGAAAACAAATTCCTCGTATGTGTAAACATACCTGGCAATAAAGCTCATTCTGATTCTGATTCTGATTCTGATTCTGAACCGGCAAACATTCAAACAAAACTTTAATAATAAAATAAACACAAAATAGCGCGACAGCCCCTCGCAGACGACTGTCGCGCACAAACAGAACCAAAACACAAAATAAAATCCAGGCCTGGTGCTCTCTTGTCCTTTACTGTATTGAAAAAAAGTTTTCAATGTTTACATTTATTTTAGTGTTTACAGTTTTAGTTTTTTTAGTTTTTTAGTTTTTACGATCGCTATGACAATTTTTTTCAATACTTTTAACAATTTTCCTAAACTCTTAACACAGTTAGCACAACATCCATCTGTGTAGGCTATACAATTAACACATTTCTTGTTGCTTTAACACAAAATGCATACCGTTAACACAAATTTAAAATGCTTGAACTTCTTTTACACACAAGCTCAACCAAGACCAAAACAATGTAATTTTACTTTCACACTGTACGTCAGATCAGATAACATCATTTTCTAAAACTAACTTATAGGCTAAAGTCAAA
>NW_015634255.1:124339-124947 GCF_001515625.1 Sinocyclocheilus rhinocerous
TTTTTCAATACTTTTAACAATTTTCCTAAACTCTTAACACAGTTAGCACAACATCCATCTGTGTAGGCTATACAATTAACACATTTCTTGTTGCTTTAACACAAAATGCATACCGTTAACACAAATTTAAAATGCTTGAACTTCTTTTACACACAAGCTCAACCAAGACCAAAACAATGTAATTTTACTTTCACACTGTACGTCAGATCAGATAACATCATTTTCTAAAACTAACTTATAGGCTAAAGTCAAAGTAAACCGCTGTTCATATTGTGAATTGAAACACAAATATGTCTCCTGTATTTTTTTCTTAAAAAAAAAAATCACACTAGCTTTTCTAATCTTTTTGTATTCTATCATTTGTTTTATTTTCATTTATTATACAATTAACAAAAGCAAAAAAGGCCTCTAACACTAGCTTGCTCTATTCTTTTTCTTTTCATTTCTTTTTTCCTTTTTTTATTACAGGTGAATCTCAATAAATTAGAATGTCGTGGAAAAGTTCATTTATTTCAGTAATTCAACTCAAATTGTGAAACTCGTGTATTAAATAAATGCAATGCACACAGACTGAAGTAGTTTAAGTCTTTGGTTCTTTTAATTGTGAT
>NW_015634255.1:126850-129779 GCF_001515625.1 Sinocyclocheilus rhinocerous
GTAGGTGTTTTTGGGTTGATTAGCTGAATGGGATTTCACCATATTCTAATTTGTTGAGATAGTGTATTGGTGGGTTTTTGTTAAATGTGAGCCAAAATCATCACAATTAAAAGAACCAAAGACTTAAACTACTTCAGTCTGCGTGCATTGAATTTATTTAATACACGAGTTTCACAATTTGAGTTGAATTACTGAAATAAATGAACTTTTCCACGACATTCTAATTTATTGAGATGCACCTGTATATTTAAAAAACCTTGCTACGTGTACTGCGTTAAGCTAACAGAGACTTGTTATTGCACTTGCATATCATTGCTCTTTTGTTGATTTTGATTGCTTCCATTGTCCTCATTTGTAAGTTGCTTTGGATAAAAGCGTCTGCTAAATGACTAAATGTAAATGTAATGAAAAGTGCACTCCTGCATAAATGTGAGATTTTAGAAGATCTGCACCAAAGACTGGTGCCAGAGAAAGGGGACAGGTGGGAGACCACTTGCCAATATATGTGATCACATGGAACAATGTGGCATGCCACCATTCCCAGTGCAGTCAGAGCCTGGTTTGACAACCATTCGAGAATGATGTCTCTTTTCCTTGCCCCTTACTCCCCTTTCCTCAACCCCATTGAGGAGTTTTACTGAGCCTGGAGATGGAAGGTTTTTGACCATCGTCCCTCCAGGTGTCCCTCCAAATGTCCCTCCAGGATGCAATGGATGCTGAATGCCAAGGCATCACAGCTGAACAATACCAGGAAGGATAAGGCATACCAAAAGATTCTTCCCAAGATGCCTTGCCAGAGAAGATATCAGGTGTGATGTGAATGAGAACATGTGGCCAAACGCAGAAGACCAGGCAGGTTAGATTACATTTATTTATTTATTTTGTATTCTTCTGTGGCTTTTTCTGTTTGTATATTTTGTATTTTCACATGATAAATGACAGCTATTTTGTACTTTTTTTTCCCTTGCATTCTTGTTTTCTTTTTAGTTTTTTTTTCTTCTAATGTCCTGTTGCAAATAAAGCCTTTACTGCAGCAATTCTGTCTCTGTCTTTTCCCCCCATAAACCGTTCATTCTATAAAGCTACCCTGAGATGGGTCATTCAGTTTTTGTATTGAATTTCTGCAGCAAAATATGGATTTAATATAAAGTGGGGCCATTAATAGAAACGACAGCGCAGTTTAAAAAAAAAAAAAAACACACAGACATACAAACATATATTTGTACCATGCTTGCTGGTCTTATTCTCTCGTGAGGGGCATCGACTCACAGTGCAGATGTTCTCCGGATCTCTTCCACTCGCAGGTTCAATTCCCGGACAAAACGCGTGACGTGACAAAAGATAATATAGAAACCATTATAATCAGTGATAATATCTATAATGGATACTGGACAGTAAACTGATGCCCCGGTATATTTCTAGTACTTCAAGTACTAAAATTAAAAACCTAAATGGAGTGGCGCCAAAGAGGCAATTACACCAAATGCAGCAGTATACAGCAATTTTAAAACATACAGTTAGTCTCTGTATGTGGTGTTTGACATCACAGAAAATTCCCATGATGCAAAGGGAATTACAGTTATTTGCTGTAAAGGGAATTTGCAGTATTATACTGGGTGATATACAGTAAATAAATGTAGAAATTACAGAAAATGTCTTAACAGTGCAGTATTTTTCTTATAGGTTAATAACATTGATCATGATACTGCGATGCTGTTTCATCAATATTTTCTTATATGTGTATTAATACAGCGAGACCAAAACCTGTAGTGAAGGTGAGGCCAGATCAGCGTGTGTTCAGAGGAGAGACAGTCACTCTCACATGTGACATACAGAGAGGAGGAAACTTTCAGTGGACATACAGCTGGTTTAAAGATGGTTCAGTCATCAGACGCGTCACTGAGAGAGTCTACACCATCACATCGCTGTCTGATAATAGTGGTGAATACAGCTGTAGAGGAGAGAGATCAGACTCACAGAGATCACACATCAGTGCTGCTGTTACACTGACTGTATCAGGTGAGTGTTCATATTCACATGTTTAATGGTCATTTAAATCAATATTTGTGGCTCAACACTTTTCTTATATTCTTCTGTACAAGCTTATGTTATTATAAGCAGACTGAAGGACTTAATTTTTAATCATTATTTGTTCAAACCCAGAACGGCATAATATGTTTCTTTACAAGACAGATACATTACAGATATCAATGATTTTGATACTTGTTTTAAAGAACTGAATACAGTAACATTTGCACACAGGGCAGTCATTAATGAGAGTGACAGCTGCATTTTATAAAGTCACAACGAAACAGAAGTAAAGTAGCAACAGAATTTTTCTGAGTTAAACCAATTATCAAAAAAAAAGGAGGACAGGGTGAGGATTTGGTTCTGTTCATCATTTGTTACTAACACACGTTGGAGGTGGATTTAAGTGAACTAAAGTCCAGCGCACTTCACCAGAGAGAAGTCTGTCATTTCACTGGAAGATTCAGTTATGAGATTTTGATTAAAACTTACTAGGTGACATTAAAAACAAACATATGAATGGATGAATTGTTCACAATAAGATCAACAACACACATTTGTGATGTGATGATTAATGTGTGATGATTAATGTGTGTCCAGGCCCAATTTTGTCTGATATGTGAATTATTTATTGGCCTATTTTTTTTTTTAATCCATGCAGCAAATGCTTTAAAAATTACTTTATTGCATTCCAGATGATTTTAAAGAACGTTACACAAAAATTTTACGGGTAGCTTGAATGTAAAACATTGTCCTGAATTTGTTGTATTCCCATTGACTACAAACTATTAGACTACTAATTGTTGTAGTCTAACCCGATCTCATGAAAGTGCGTATATATTTTCTGTTTCTATTTGGCGTAATGTTTATACGCAGAAATTGACTTTGGCGTGCAAAAGAC
>NW_015634255.1:135321-149122 GCF_001515625.1 Sinocyclocheilus rhinocerous
TTTTTTTTCTTCTAATGTCCTGTTGCAAATAAAGCCTTTACTGCAGCAATTCTGTCTCTGTCTTTTCCCCCCATAAACCGTTCATTCTATAAAGCTACCCTGAGATGGGTCATTCAGTTTTTGTATTGAATTTCTGCAGCAAAATATGGATTTAATATAAAGTGGGGCCATTAATAGAAACGACAGCGCAGTTTAAAAAAAAAAAAAAACACACAGACATACAAACATATATTTGTACCATGCTTGCTGGTCTTATTCTCTCGTGAGGGGCATCGACTCACAGTGCAGATGTTCTCCGGATCTCTTCCACTCGCAGGTTCAATTCCCGGACAAAACGCGTGACGTGACAAAAGATAATATAGAAACCATTATAATCAGTGATAATATCTATAATGGATACTGGACAGTAAACTGATGCCCCGGTATATTTCTAGTACTTCAAGCGCTCGCACTGTTTCTGTGGCGTTGTAGACACTCTGTAAGACAAATCCTGACAATCCAAATATAAGAAATGAAGAAAATTAAAACCCTCAATGGAATGGCGCCAAAGAGGCAATTACAGCAAATACAGTAGTATACAGCAATAATAAAAACAAAAAATACTGTACGTCTCTGTATGTGGTGTTTGACGTCACAGAAAATCCCAATGATGCAAAGGGAATCACAGTTATTTGCTGTAAAGGGAATTTGCAGTATTATACTGGGTAATATACAGTAAATAAATGTAGAACTTACAGAAATGTCTTAACAGTGCAGTATTTTTCTTATAGGTTAATAACATTGATCATGATACTGCGATGCTGTTTCATCAATATTTTCTTATATGTGTATTAATACAGCGAGACCAAAACCTGTAGTGAAGGTGAGTCCAGATCAGCGTGTGTTCAGAGGAGAGACAGTCACTCTCACATGTGACATACAGAGAGGAGGAAACTTTCAGTGGACATACAGCTGGTTTAAAGATGGTTCAGTCATCAGACGCGTCACTGAGAGAGTCTACACCATCACATCGCTGTCTGATAATAGTGGTGAATACAGCTGTAGAGGAGAGAGATCAGACTCACAGAGATCAGACACCAGTGCTGCTGTTACACTGACTGTATCAGGTGAGTCTTCAGATTCACATCTGTTTAATGCTCATTTAAACAATATTTGTAGCTCAGTACAGTTTATATTTCTATATTGCAGTTTTGTCATCTGCCACTTTAAATGCTTTGAGCTCTTTAAAGTTCGATTCAGATTTGCTGTCAAAGTTTTTATTGTTAATCGTCACATGACATGCAGATAAACAAATTAAATATTTCATATTTTTATTGTGTTTTATTTTGATTGTTTTTATTTTTTAATTATTTATTTTATTTTTATGATTTCATGATCAGTGTTGAGCTAGGTACTCAAATAATGTAATGTATTACTCATTACTAGTTACTCCTTTCAAAAGTAATATTGTTACTTTACTTATTACTTTCTGGCAACAGTAATTAGTTACACTACTAGTTACATTACTTTTCCTTCACGTTCCACAGAAGTTGTAACTGTGTATCTTCCACATAAAATTCTTCTAGAATGTTACTAACAACATATTTCTGCCTCATCATTTGACCAAAATCCACACTGGATCGCAGTCAGAAGTTATTACAAACACTCAATAGTTATTGATAGTGAGTAGACAAGTAGAAGTGTTGTATTAATCTCATTAATTGTCATGTGTAGCTTGAAGCTAAATGTAATTTCTCTGTTACCCATATACGATTATATTTCCTTATGTATTTGATCAAATCACATAAGTTTGTAAGAAACTGTTTAATTTTCAAAAAAAAACAATTTATTATAGTAATATAATGTACCACATGCTGATCAGACGGGTGTGGGTGGGATGTAATGCCAAAGTAAAGTAAAGCCACAACTTACACAACAGTGTTTAGATCATCCTTTTTCCTGACAAGATCAATATAATGCAATATTTCTATCTGCCGAATGTAAGCTTTTCCATATTCCAAGCTTGCCTGCTGCACTGGGGACATCACATGCATGTGCGAGTTGTGAAAATTATGAAAATAAATCTAGGAGTTATTTGATTGTTGGATTTTAAATCAGCGGGGTCAATGCATCAAAAGTAACTAAATAACTAAGCTGTTTTATGGATGGTAACTGTAATATTATTACTAAAATCTTATTAGTAATGAGTTACACTACTAGTTACTTCAAAAAGTAATATTATTACAGTAACTAAGTTACTAGTAACTAGTTACTGCCTAACACTGTTCATTATTAGCTTTTCATCAGCTCACAACCCCCTGCAGTTCTCTCACAAACCTCAGTTTGGTTAACCCTGCTTTATAGGACTGATATTGTGCAGTTATTAGTGATTTTAAAACGTGTTTTAGAAAGCTGAATACAGTTACATTCACACACAGTTCAGTTATTAGTGCTTCTTAATCCTGGTTCTGGGGACCCCGATCTGCACATTTATGTCTCCTTTATCTGACTCACTCAGTTCAGCTCATCTAGCTCTCTGTTAATCAGGCAATCAGGTGTGTTAAATAAGAGAGACGTGCAGAACCACATCGAGACATCCCCAAAACCTGGATTAAGAACCACTGAATTAGAGTGACATCTGCATATTATAACTGAAGTGCCTCACATCCACATTGACAGTGAACCTGCTGCGCGAACAGAAACAACTAAATGACGTCTGTCATGTGTGGGTGATTGTAATGAGGGGCATGATGATAGAAAGGAAACAGGAACAGAACACTGAAAACTAAATTTAAACAGAACAATAACCCTTACAAAGTCATACATTGAGACTCAGTCACTCTGTTCTACAGACTCACATCTTGAGTGTGTTGCAATTTTTTTTGTGGAGGTTCTCATTTAATGTCATGTACATCGTGACATTAACGACTTTCCAGTGAACGTCTCCATCTTTAATACGTTCTGGGGGAACAACATGTTGTGTCATATTATATCGCAATGCAAAAATGTGACAGTATGTATCGTCTATAGTTCAACCAAAATAAAAGTTTAGACAGATTTAATTTAGCATGAAATATGGTAATGGCACAACAAATGTGGTGAATCCAGAAGGTCACACATTCAAGCTTCTTTGTTTATTAATTGTAATACATAATCAATACATTACTTCATAAATTTCAGTAATTAAAATTGTTTAAATGTATGTAGTGAGGGACCGAGTGAAATCATATGGGTCTAATATAATTCTGTATTTTGAGCTAAGCAGAATCATTCTGTTCTGGTGTCTCTATTGCTCTCTGCATGAGAGTCTTATTCAAGTCCATTCCTGATGTAACACCACATTTAGGTGTTTGTCTGAGCATGAGACTGTTAGAACGAATCTCCATGCTCGTAAATATTGGATTCAGTCACTTTATCAGATCCTGAGACAGAACTGTTTTAAACAACATCAATCTGTGACGTTAAAAACCTTGAAATATAGATGTTCTCTTTCTCACGGAGGCAAATATGTTTTGAAACCAAACAATCATAAAATTAAACAACAATATCAAGCATTGCAAAAGCAGTAAAGTAAGTAAAATAATAAAATAAAATGAATAATTGATTAAATTTAATCATTAAATTATAAATTATTATGATTATACATGAATAAAAAAAAGAAAGAAAATAATAACACAGACGGATGGTCGCTCCCTTGAAGCAACACACACAGAGGCTACTATTGAGAATCCTGAGATGCTTCATGACGGAGCCAGAGCCTCCTCAAATAAACTGAGATGAGAAAACTTATCACAATACATAAATAAAACACAAGCATTATGAAATTAAATTAATTAATGTATAAACTATATAGTTTTATAACACATTTACAAAGTAATTATTTCCACTGAAAGAGCTGTTTATGTTTTTGTCTTTCTTCACAGATTTACCCAGATCTACACTGACTGTGACTCCAAACAGTCCTGTATTCACTGGCGAGAGAGTGAGTCTGAAGTGTGTGATAAACCCTGATCACAGTAACTGGAGATATGAGTGGTATAAAGGCAGCACTAAAGTGTCTGAGCATCACACTGTAAAAGGAAACACTCTCACTATTGAACGATCTAAAACATCTGATGCGGGTCGGTACACATGTAAAGGACACATAGATGGAAGATCAGTCTCATCACAATCAAGTTCTCCTGTTTATCTCTCAGTGACGGGTGAGTTTAATATCATTGTCCTCCTAAATAATCCTATTTGACTATATTGAAAGTTTATGATACTCTTAAATTATGTAAATGTTGTACACTATGAAAATGTGTAATATGTGAATTAAAGAACATAAATGTTGACTGAATATACAAATCAGTGTTTCATTTAGTTGTTACCAATAATTGGAAACATTTTTAATAATCATCACCAACTACAAGCAAACCAGGGCCCGTATTTATCAAGCTTCTCAAAGTGTCATTTTAGTCTTAATTGCTGAGAATTCATTAAATTTACTCCTACTTTCAAACTTAAGTATAAAAGCAAGTTATCAAATGTCTTAAAGCTAAGAATCACTCTAACTCTCCCAGTTATTTAAGACAGCTCAAGAGGTCTCTCAAGTGGTTAGGAGCTGCCAGTAGGGACTTGTGATGGCGCTGATGAGAGGAAGAATGTTCTTGAAATGATTGAAGACGAGCAGAAAACGAGCAAAGAATATTTACATTGCCAAAGAACATCATAATTGACTTCAGTCTAGGCCTATTATATGCTCTTTAAAAACACTCCCGTTATAATCAGTGAATCTACCTACACTGTATGAATAAACCTCTTACCCCTAATTTACACTGCACACGTCTGCGGCGCGTTACGGCTCCAACACGGCCACCGGAGCTGATCACGGCTACTCAGCAGCCGCGCCTTGGCAAGTTTCTGAAGCAGCTCTCCGCGCTGCATAACTAAAGATAGGCGCCTATATTTTGACGGATAATAATAATAATCGTATTGCTGTCGTGAAAGAAATCAGCAACAGGCTATATCTCTGACTATCGTCGATACACGATACTATCGTCTACCGGCACAACCCTAAATTAAACGTTGTGATGCAAACTCACAAACAGGATGATCCAAGTGCAGCATTTATTATAAACAATCCAACAAACAAACAATGTAATCCAAAAACAGGGCAACCCGAATAAAGAAACACGTAACAGAAAGTGGGCTCTGTGAGCTCCTGGACTGGAGCGGGCTCTGGACTGGGTTCTGTGAACTCCCGGACTGGAGTGGACTCTGTGAGCTCCCGGACTGGAGCGGGCTCTGTTAGCTCCCGGACTGGAGCGGGCTCCGGAGTGGGCTCTGTGAGCTCCCGGACTGGAGCGGGCTCTGGAGTGGGCTCTGTGAGCTCCCGGACTGGAGCGGGCTCTGGAGTTGAGGATCCGGCCGAACAGCGACCCGGGCGGAGCCAGGAGTTTGGAAGGCAGCAAAAGGCAGAGCAGACGACCAGCTCTGCAGAGCTGACAAGGCAGATGAACCCCCTAGCGGCTCAGGCAGGACTGCAAAAAAAGAACACAGAGGTTAGTAACAGCCTTGATGGCTGTAACAGGACAGGCAGACAGCTCAGCAATGGTCTCCTTGAACGTAACAGGGCAGGCAGACAGTTCAACAACAGTCTCTTTGGCCATGACATGGCAGACTGAGAGTTCAGGAGTGGACGCCACTTCCCAGAGGGGAGCTGAAGCGGACGCAGCCACCTCGGGAGGTTCTGCAGCAGAAGCTGCCACCTTGGGAGGAGCTGGAGTAGGCTCGGGAATGGACTCCTGGACTGGAGCGAGTTCATGAGTGGACTCTGCGGGCTTCCGGACTGGAGCAGGCTCTGGAGTGGATTCTGAATGTTCCCGGACTGGAGCGGGCTCTGTGGCAGGCTCCTGGGCCAACAAAGCAGGAAGCTTAAGTTGGGCCAGCAAAGCAGAGAGCATAGTTGGGGCCGGCAGAGCAAGGAGCTTGGTTGGTGCTGGCAAGGCAAGGAGCCTGGGTGGAGCCGGCAGGGCAAGGATCATGGGAGAGACAAAAAAAAAAAAGAGTGGACTGCTCAGTAACTTCTGGGACCACCAGGGTCGGGTCCTTCAGGACCACTGGACTTGGGACCACCGGAATCGGGTCCTCCAGGACCACCGAACTTGAGACCACCAGAGTCGGGTCCTCCAGGACCACCAGAGTCGGGACCACCGGAATCAGGTCATCCAGGACCATTGTACTTGAGACCACCAGAGTCAGGTCATCAAGGACCACCGCACTCGGGTCCTCCAGGATCACCGGACTCGGATCAGACTCATAAACTTGAGCCGGCTCTGGTACAGATTTAAGGACTGGAGCGGGTTCCGGGAGAACTGGAGTGGACCTTGCTGCCCTCCTCCTTGACCCTCGCTTGCGCGACTGAGACACTGATGATTCGCTATCCACTGGAGCGGGCTCGGGCATCTCCGGGGGCACTGCAAGGGACTCAGACCGACATGACATTACCAAGTTGCGGTAACAGAGATACTCAATGAAACCCCAAAAGTCAAGAATCTTAAGCCCATCCATCTCCCGAGGAGGCACGGGGTTGTCTAAACAATCATTAAAAATCTTCTTTAAATCAGAGTCATAAAGTTCCATCCCTACCGCAAGGTTCCAAAAGGTCTGAGCGAAACCTCCAATCTCCATCCCCTGTTGGCAAAGATCCGCCAACATCCAGAGCCAAGCCTTGCGCTCCTTCGAAGCAGGAGGAATAATACGAATGTCCATGGTCCACACTCCAATAAGCCCAGCCTAGCTGCTGGATCTGTGATGGCTGGTTGATTCTGTCACGGCAAACTCACAAACAGGATGATCCAAGTGCAGCATTTATTATAAACAATCCAAAAAACAAACAATGTAATCCAAAAACAGGGCAACCCGAATAAAGAAACACGTAACAGAAAACAATCAACCAGCAAACAAGACAAAGAAAACCAGACTTATATGGAGGATGTTAATAAGGTAAATGAGACACAGCTGAATAAAATGAGACATGATTGTCAAAGCAAAGGGTGATGGGAACTGAAGCCCAGAGAAACAAAACAAAACTACAAAATGTGCCCTCTGGTGGCTAACCAGGGCACCACAACCAGACACTGTGACACATTCAATGTGAATTTATCTGAGAATATTCTTAAACAAGGGAATCTATTCGGTGATTGGTTCATGCGTTTTTCATCATCCAAAATCCCGTTTGTGGCACAGAATCATCACAAAGACTGACACTTAATATTTAGTCCTACACTTCACTTAAATTACGACTGAGATGCTTGATAACGTCTCAGGTTACTTATGTAACCATGGTTCCCTGAGTAGGGAACGAGACACTGCGTCCTCTAGGGGTCGCTATGGGAACGCCTCGTCGTGACCCGTGTCTGAAGCATACATTGAAAAAACACCAACAACACGTTGGCCGGCGACAGCCCATGACGTCACTACCGGTGTGACTATAGTATAAATAGGCGCCGGGAGAACACGTCATCCGCTTCTTTGTCTGAAGCTTGAGTCTGAAGCATGGCAGGAAACCTAGAGGACGCAGTGTCTCGTTCCCCACTCAGGGAACCATGGTTACATAAGTAACCTGAGACGTTCCCTTTCAAGGGAACTTTGAACTGCGTCCTCTAGAGGTCGCTATGGGGAACGGTATACCCACGCCACCATGCTGAGGGGAGTGCATGCCAGAACCATGGCGAACACTAAGTACCAACTCTACCATATTGCTATGGGAGTCGCCCCTGGGACGTTAGACGGCGGGAAGCAGATGGCTGCCCCTCTTTCCTCGAAAAGAGAGACAAACGATAGCAGAGCTTTTTCCTTGGAAAAACGCTCGCAGTTCACGCCGATTGCCCCCTCGGAGACATCGCGTGCATGCTCTTCGCCCAAACAAATAACGCATAGATCGTGTGTGTGTCATCAGATGTTAAACAATGACAACACGGATGCGCACATCCTCTAAACGTTCTGCTAGTGCTCGCCATAATAATAGGATAGAGATCGCTCTTACCACATTCAAATGCACGCTTCAAACAAAACAGTCAATGAAAGCGAAGAAGAGGATGATGTGTTCTCCCGGTCCCGTCGCTTATTTATACTAATAGTCGCACCGGTAGTGACGTCATGGGCTGTCGCCGGTGTTTTTTCAATGTATGCTTCAGACACGGGTCACGACGAGGCGTTCCCATAGCGACCCCTAGAGGACGCAGTTCGAAGTTCCCTTGAAAGGGAACTAACTTTTAATCGCAGCTTTGAGCCAATATTTTTTTTACACTTAAGTCAATTCTTAGCAGCGTTCTTGAGAGTAATTCTCAGAGGCTTGATAAATACTGGGCCCTGATCAGCGTGTGTCATTAGTAAGAGAGTTCAGTACAGATGAGTTTTGTCCTGAAGTCAGAGAGAATGAGGTTACAGATAATGATGTTAAATGTGTTCATGAAGTCTTCAGATAGACTGTTGAAGTTGATTGAGATTCACTTGCTCCTCATATGAGGAGCCTTCAGCTCTTCTTCAGCAGGAGCTTCATTCAGCTTTCTAACGGTTTTCTATTTGAATATATTTTAAAACGTAATTTATTCCAGTGATGCAAAGCTGAATTTTCAGCATCATTACTCCAGTCTTCAGTGTCACATGATCCTTCAGAAATCATTCTAATATGCCGATTTGCTGCTCAGGAAACATTTCTAATTATTACTAGTTAAAAACAGTACTGTTTATTATTTCACCATGTTACATCTTTTCCGAATTCTTTGATGAAAATAAAGTTCAAAAGAACAGCATTTATTTAAAACAGAAATCTTTTGTAACATAAAAAATGTATTTACTGTCACTTCTGATCAATTTAATGTTTATAATAATTTATGTTTATAATAAAAGTATTATTTCTTTAAACCCCAACTTTTGAACAGTAGTTTACATTGTGTAAACATGAATGCCTGCTCAACATTTTGCAAGCATGAATATTGAAATCTAGCTTGCGCAGTGTGTTCAGGTTATGTTTCATGTCTTAGCATCAAACCTGCAGTTATGTCAGGAAATGTGGTCTTTGTTACTCAGAGAGACATATGTATGTATACAAATACATTGAGATTGATACACAGGACAAGCGGTTCCTGGAGCAGATAAACAAATCAATAACAAACAGAGAGAAACTCTTCAAACATTACGATTATAAAGCACGATATGGCTCTAGGCAGGTGACGCATTTTGTCTCTAAATAAACGTTTTTCATCCTCAGAATTACACCCCATATGTTGTATGTGTGCACAATTAGACCTGATCATAACAAAGGCAACAGCTTTACTGTAACCAAGTCCAAACCTTTGACAGAGCTAATGTCCACCAGATGCAAGACCTGACCACAAGAACTAAGACAGAAATGAAAGTCAAAAAGTCAATATAAAAAAAAAAAATTAAAAAAAAAAATACTGTATACTTTCTTAATGCATGTTTCTGGTTTGTTGTGCTTATTAAATACACTGCAAAAAAAAATTTCTCATTCTTTTGACTTGTTTTCCATTACAAATATCCAAACATACAAATCAAGATACACTTGCTTATTTGCTAACAGATTAAATAACTGTATTGAAAAAAAAAATTCATCTTGACCAATCTGGTTTTAGTCCTGTCTGTTCTTCCATTTTTAATGTCAGACGATTAATGAATATCTTATATACCAGACTTGATTCTAAAACCAGCGTTGCAATACTTGCCTTGGATGCAGAAAAGGCGTTTGACCAAATTGAGTGGGACTATATTTTAGCGGTGATTAGAGAATTTAACATGGGTGATACATTTGCCTCTTGGGTGAGGATGTTATACGTCCATCCTAGGGCTTCGGTTCTCACTAACTTTAATAGGTCATCTCAATTCCGACTATATAGAGGCACCCGTCAGGGCTGTCCTCTTTCGCCTTTGCTTTTTGCAGTTGCAATTGAACCTCTCGCCCTTGCCATTAAAAAGAATCCTTTAATATTGCCCCCAAATATAGGCCGAATTAATCATCATATTTCTCTCTACGCAGATGATATTATTTTATATCTTCGCAACCCAGAACAGTCTATACCTCCATTACTAAATCTGTTAGAAACATTTGGTAAACTCTCTGGTTACTCACTAAACTGGCAAAAAAGTGAATTTTTGGCAGTGACTAATAATATTGACCCAATTTTTATGCTTAGTTTACCTTTTAAAATAGCCATAAATAGCTTGAAATATCTTGGAGTTAATATACCTAGAAACCCTAAGGAGATGTATAAGCTTAATTATTTAACTATATATGCTAGAAAACCTAAAGAGCAATATAAAATGCTGGCGGACCCTACCTCTATCAACGATGGGGCGTGTGAACGCTATTAAGATGGTGACATTGCCCAGATTCTTATATCTTTTTCAGAACTTACCAATATATTTGCTCTCTTAGGATATGGCGTCAGATCAGCAAGACATTTAAACTGCCAAATACCTCTTTGTTTGCTCCAATCAGTCGTAACCATGCCTTTAAACCTTCGCTTTTAGATCCAGTGTTCACAGGTTGGGCTAGAAAAGGAATTATCTCCTTGTGAGATTTATATATGGACAAAAGTTTTGCTACATTTGATCAGATCATGTTTCTGACTAGTTCACTTAAAGAGCTCCGTCTTCTTTCTTCACAGATTCACCCAGATCTACACTGACTGTGACACCAGACAGTCCTGTATTCACTGGAGAGACAGTCAATCTGACGTGTGTGATTGAGTCTTACAGTAACTGGAGATATGAGTGGTATAAAGGCACAGACAGTGTAATGTTACAGACGTCTGAGCGTTACACTGTAAACAGAGACACTCTCACTATCAGAGGAGCTACTGAGTCTGATCAGGATCAGTACTGGTGTAGAGGACAGAGAGATAAAAGACCAAAATCATCACAATCAAGCTCTGTTTCTCTCTCTGTGACGGGTGAGTTAAATATCATTGTCCTCCTAAACTCACTCTAAATGTATGAGTTACAGATCCAATTCTCAGATGTTACATTCACACTGCTTATAAATACGCTTGTCACTCTTCTTTTGAGAATTTACTTCTGTTTTATACCCTGTTTAATATTTATTTAATACTGTTTAATAATATTTTAACTTGCTAATGGGTCGTTTACACGTGTGTTCTTGTGTTCAAAACAGTTAGAGCAAAACACAATGAAACTAATTGCAGAAATCTTAACATGTATTTTACATTTGAAGTATGAGGGGTCATCTTAAAAACACAAAACTCATGGCTCTATAATCCTGATAAAAACAGAGAGACACGACAGACGACACAACAGCTAAAGGCTTCTGTCTGACAGACCTGGGCCCGTTTTCATGAAAACTCTTAGTGCAAAGTGTTGCTCCTAGTGAAAAAATTCAGAGAAAATTCTTAGATAAGTGGACGTTTCCCCTTACAATTAAACAGAAAATCCTAGTGAAGATAAAAGTTAGTTACAAAGCATCTTAACTCTTAAAAATGTTAGGAGTAGGGAGGAAGACTTTTAAGAGGCTTAAGAGTTTCTTTAGAAGAGGAGAAAATGGCTGAAAGATGAAGAGGGAGAAGAAATGTTAAGATTAAGCCCCCCTCCCCCCTCCTCATCGCTTTTAAGACGCACTCAAAGAAGAAAACACCGTGACAGGTGTCGATTTAAAAGTAGGCCTATGCACATTCCTACTTTATTTGTAAAGGAAATTCATCTCCAATCCTTCTTCTATTTCAGGTAGTTATTCGAATGCTAGAAAACAGCTGCTTTTCCGAGTAAAAACCGCCAAATAACGTAGTTACTTTATGATATAATATTTTAACTTGCTAATGGGTCGTTTACACGTGTGTTCTTGTGTTCAAAACAGTTAGAGCAAAACACAATGAAACTAATTGCAGAAATCTTAACATGTATTTTACATTTGAAGTATGAGGGGTCATCTTAAAAACACAAAACTCATGGCTCTATAATCCTGATAAAAACAGAGAGACACGACAGACGACACAACAGCTAAAGGCTTCTGTCTGACAGACCTGGGCCCGTTTTCATGAAAACTCTTAGTGCAAAGTGTTGCTCCTAGTGAAAAAATTCAGAGAAAATTCTTAGATAAGTGGACGTTTCCCCTTACAATTAAACAGAAAATCCTAGTGAAGATAAAAGTTACTCACAAAGCATCTTAACTCTTAAAAATGTTAGGAGTAGGGAGGAAGACTTTTAAGAGGCTTAAGAGTTTCTTTAGAAGAGGAGAAAATGGCTGAAAGATGAAGAGGGAGAAGAAATGTTGCAGACAATGGATGACAGTGTTAGATTATATTGTGCAGGGATCATGTTTGTGACCGATCTTATTAGAGACACAGCATATATATACAGTATATATATATATGTGTGTGTGTGTGTGTGTGTGTGTGTGTGCAGTGCTTATAGACAACCACCCAATGTAAGGTTTGTGCCACACCAAATAAAATAATTTTTTTATATATTTCTGTAATGGTTAATCCACCAGTATATGTAAGCTCTTTAGTCACATTAGTGTTTCTACTATGCACATTCCTACTTTATTTGTAAAGGAAATTCATCTCCAATCCTTCTTCTATTTCAGGTAGTTATTCGAATGCTAGAAAACAGCTGCTTTTCCGAGTAAAAACCGCCAAATAACGTAGTTACTTTATGATATATTCAGAGGGTGGGGAGATGGGGGATTCCCCCGCACTATAAGTCTCTGCATCGACTGAATGATTTATTTATTTATTTTTATTTTTTCATTCATTCATTCATTTTTATTCCCAGTAAACTCCCACCCGGGCGACACTACTCCAATAATAGACCATGCAAAATACAAAAAAATAAAATAAATAAATAAATACAATAATTAAACATAATAATAATAATAATATCTTTAAAATATTGCCAAGTAACGTTGCAAACAACAATAAAATCAGAAAATGACTTTAATTGTAAGCGACACAAGTATATGGAAAATATACAGTTATGATGTCCTTTTTTCCATATGATTTAGTCCAGTTTCGGCAATCGCGATCTTACAGCATCAGCGCATTTTTCCACTTGGGCGAGTGCTTTGCGGACAGCTTACCTCGCGCATGAAATCTCCCGCAGACCAGCAAATCACTAGGTGCGTTTACATGGAGCATTGTAATCGGTTTAAAAGTCCAATCCGAATGAAAATGCTCCATGTAAACACCTCAATCGGAATAAAAATGCCCAAACCGAATGAAATTGTAATCGGTTTGAGAGGGGTATAAACCTTTCTATAAACCAAACAAAATTAAAATTCTGCCATGTAAATGCATTAAACCGATTAGCCTACTTTGCGGCATTCTGGAATAGTGGAGGTAGAAGTTAAAATTTAAATTATACAGTTAAAAACACATTAGAATGGAGAATGCTTGCTGTGTGATAAACTGCCATATCAGCTCTCATGACCGGAGTGGAAAACGGATCTGAAATGAAGCGCAATTTTCAGCTTTTCACCTTAGAAACAACACAATGGTGACAGTAGAGCTCAATGAAAATAAACAACTTGACCAAAATTTGCCTTTGTCATTTGTATTTATTTATTACAGATTCATAATTTCCAATCTGCTTGAATTTATAAGGGCTCACGCCATGAATAATGTACGAAAACAGGCTTAAGCCCCGTTCACACCAAGAACTATAAGTATAAAGATAACTATAAAGATAACGATATTAGCGTCCACACCAGCGAACTATATCGTCTGTTTATTCTAAGCGCATATGCGTCTGCCGCTTTAAATTCTTGAGCTCGTTACAGCAGGATGGATTCTGATTGGCTGTC
>NW_015634255.1:149365-155154 GCF_001515625.1 Sinocyclocheilus rhinocerous
TTTTTTTTTTTGACGGTTACATGCAAAAATCCTGAGTGAATACAAATTATTATAATCGAATTTTCGATCGTCTGATTCATCTGCCAATCAAATTGTTTCATTTGTACCAGATGGGTGGAGTCTGAGGCCTTCAAGCGAATGTGAACAGCGCATTGTTTTCTTCGTCACAGTGTTCTTGGAATTTATTTATTTATTTATTTCCAAATGGGTCTATTCCAAACAATCACTGGTAAGTGCGAGTTTTCTACTTGTGTATGGGTTCAAGAAGGTTGAACAAGGCTGGCTTAAACATTCAGTGTTGTGTCATGTTTTTGTTGGTGGCTTTGCTTTTGTGTTTATATTTGTTTTTGATGATTTATAGCCTCTTTTGTAGTATAAGTTTACTGTGACATAACTGTGACGCGTGATTTCTATAGAGTGCCCTATTTGTTATGAATCAATGTTTTTAGCGAAACTATGAACAGTTGTCAAAAGTTGTCAAATATGACGCAAGCATTTCATACAATAAATTAATACTGAGTATTTTTGCCTTTTGCCTTTTGCCTTTTAGACAAAATATTGCAAGATACTTTGTCTATATTTGTTCCACCAAACAGAATCAAATTAGAGTCAACTGCGTGTCAACACACTATAGTTGTGGTGCTAATGCCAGGCACACACTGCCCAATTTTCAAAGTCATCGGATCGCTGCTCTTCTCACACTGCACGACTGTCTGGGGATCTAGTTCAGGGGTTCTCAGCTGTGGCCCTCGATGTCCACTTTCCTGCAGAGTTTCAAGCTAATCAAGATCTTTAGGATTACTGGAAAGTTCCTGGCAGGCAAGTTTGATCAAGGTTGGAGCTAAACTCTGTAGGAAAGTGGACCTTGATGGCCAGAGTTGAGAACCCCTGATCTAGTTGAGGTTGTTTGCAAACGTCACAACGGATCGGCCACAGGGGATCACACATTATACAACTTCGTCTGGTCTACAAATTACGTTTTACAACCAAACACACGTGAGAATTGGCAATGGAAATAACATAAGATCTTGCGCGAGAATGGATTTATTTCTGTCAAAAATGGTAGCCTGCAAAAAATCTTGCAATCCAAGTTATCTGTACACTGATTTGCAGTGAACAAGAAGAAGAAGAAGAAGAATGTAGAATATGAAGGAAAGATACTTGCGTGCAGAAGCCATGCGTGCTGGTGTTTTGTTGCAGATCTACGACTCCACTGATCTTGCCCTGTATAGTGCTCTCTCATTGGCTGTAGGTTGTCGCCGTCATTTCCAGTCAAAACCCATTTCACACTGCAGGACTGTAAAGCCCCGTTCACACCAAGAGCAATAACTATAAAGATAACTATAAAGATAACGATATTAGCGTCCACACCAGCGAACGATATCGTCTGTTTATTCTAAGCGCACATGCGTCTGCCGCTTTAAATTCTTGAGCTCGTTATAGCAGGATTGATTCTGATTGGCTGTCAGTGTTTTATCGTTCATCAGCTGGAAAAAAAATCGTTTTGAAAGTGATCACAACGATATCGTTCCTCTGTATCGTTATCGTTATAGTTGCGGTGTGAACTATGCTATTCTTTAATATTGAGAACGATTTTTAGAACTATATCTTTATCGTTATCTTTATAGTTATCGTGCTTGGTGTGAACAGGCCTTTAGTAATGTTATTTGTGATAGGCTATAGCTCGTTACGATCGCTCTCCATGCTCATAAAGCAACACTCCTTTGATTTATTGTTCAGCAACTCTTGGTAAGAAATTGTTTATTTGTTCTATTTAAGTAGCCCACAGTAAAACTTTTTAGTATCACAATACAATTCATTTCAGAGCTGCATTACAGAGGGTTGTAGCTCATGTTATTTTATTCCTCAATGCTTTAACATTACCCAGCAAACATGCCCCTTTGGGGCCCGTGTGGGCCCACTGCGGACAAAAAAATCTTCCCCGCGCGGGCAGCCCGCTGTGGGCCCCAATACCGGCGTGAAATGCGGGGCACGTGTGGGCCCCGCACTATGGGGCCCGAGTGGGACACCCCAAAGTGTGGGCTGAGTGTGGGCTGGCCCACACAAAGCTAAATCAAATTTTAGTGCAACATTTGCATGTAGATTAAAAAAACAAAAAAACACAAGGGGCCCCAGGTGGGTTTTGCCCACAGAAAATCCTCATAGGGCCCCAAATGACCAAACTGCTATGGGCCCGGCATGGGCTAACCCACAGGGGGCCCAGAGTGGGTTTCGTGTGGGTAAGCCCGCTGTGGGCTTGCCCACAGAAAACCATCATGGGGCCCAAAAGGGCAAAACCGCTGTGGGCCCCACGTGGGTTTAGTGTGGGTTTGCTCTGCCCAGACTGTCCCACAGAAAACCCGCAGTGGGCCCGCGCGGGCATGTTTGCTGGGTAAGAAATTATGGCGATATGATGATATGTGTTGATCAACTGGCTGAGATCAAGCTATATTGTGTTTTATCTGATAGATATATCTGTGCAACTTAGTTATTAGAAACTGCAAATGAGAAATCAATTTGGTTCTGTGTGTGGTACAATAGAAAACGGCTGTATAATTTCTATGAATGTGTATGTGTTCTGGCCACATGACTGAGCGCTCGAATGAACGCAAGGGATTCACATATTAGTCCGTTTATTCTAAGAAAGCGCAAGCAGCTATTAAAAATTTGTAGGCTTTTTGTTGTCATTCGGATTAGATAACGTCTCATGCAAACAGTCCACCTGAGAACGTGCTATAATCCTGACGAGTCATAGCAACAGAGCGGAGGCGAGAAAGCTGCGGAGAATTCGAAGCAACCGCAACTGACTTAGATTTACAGAAAATTACCGTTGTTTTCAAATAAATAATTTTACATGCTTATTCCCAACACTTCATTAAGCTTTAAGTCACATCTCAAATGACAAGGGATCAACTTATAATCAT
This sequence comes from Sinocyclocheilus rhinocerous, assembly GCF_001515625.1. NCBI lineage: Eukaryota > Metazoa > Chordata > Actinopteri > Cypriniformes > Cyprinidae > Sinocyclocheilus > Sinocyclocheilus rhinocerous. The sequence continues at coordinate 152,290 of NW_015634255.1, forward strand.
GTTTATATTAATTAGCCCGTGAACTCAACGCCATAGATTCAGGTGTAGGAAAACAAATACACCTTTAGAGCAGGAAACCAGGTCCTCCAACACTCCCACGAATACACTTATCTGGGACTAAACATAAGTTCAACAGCAAACTTCTAACTGGCTGTGAATGAACTGAAAGCTAAAAATCCTGAAAGCAATAATCAAACCAATTGCTCTTTATATGGGGACCCCTAAAAACCCAAGATTTTTCTAAATGGGGAAAAAGAGGAAATCAACACTCTGCATACCCAAATTTGTAAGAGCATCCTAAAAGTAAATAGAGCAACACCAACCAACTCAAGCAGAGATGAATATTAGGACAATACCCCTTATTAATCAGTTTCCAAAAAGAGCTCTGAAATTCTGTAAGCACTAAATTGCAGTGAGCCGAGCTCAAACCCTGTAATCTCAGGAGCAGAACCTGCATGAGCGCTCTTTCACACTACAGCACAGTCTGGCCCAAACACATTATACAATTACAAAAACTACAGCAAATTACATTGCCTATTCGAAAGATGCCACTAAAGTACAAAAACAAAAAAAGATGGAACTATATTTACAACTGAAAAGAGATTACAAACCAGCAGAAAACCTGAGCTGTGTGAAAAAGTCCACTTTAAAAGTCCTTTGGCTTTGAACATGAATAATCTCAACTTTTAAATGTAACTCAGCAGAGCCTTGTGAGGCTTCTGTTCTTAAGCACTAAACTAATTAATATTTCACATTCAACGCAATGACACGTTCTCAAACCTAATATTTTAACTTACAAATACATTTGCTGCACATTAAATTACATCACATTTTAATTTTAAATTAAAGTTTAAATTTTACATCAAATTTTAATGTATGTACAAAGTTTTTTCTTCTTCTTAATCATTTTCTTGTTATTTCTTGTTTATAAAAATGTATTCATTTATTTACTTTATGGCTGATTTATTTTTATTGTGTTATATATTCATTATGTATGTATATTATAATCATGTGATGGCCAGGGCTTTGGCAATACTGTACAAGTCATTCCAATAAAGCTCATATGAATTTGAGAGAGAGAGATAATGTACTAAACATTATAATTAAGATTTATTTTAACTGACACCCACAGCAAAGTTTCAATATTATCTCACCTGAAAATGAAAATTATGTCATCATCTCACTCTTTTTTTGCTCCAAATGTGACTCTAATGAGTTATGAATGGCGACTGGAGCTTTTGTAACCGGTCCTACATGAAGGCTCGTCAGCTCTGTGTTGTGTGCAAAAGACAAATGGACACTGAACTTCTGTAGCTGCTCAACGACTCTTTATTTCTGCACAAATGGGAAATTTCTGTTAACCAGGTTAACCAGTCATTAGCCTTTACTAGTGGAAATAGTTCCTACTTAATCATCACTCTCCTCTCCACATCTCTCCTCTTTAACATCAGTGTCACACAAACACAGGAACTCAGATGATCAGATCATGTTTTCTGACTAGTTCACTGAAAGAGCTCTGTCTTCTTTCTTCACAGATTTACCCAGATCTACACTGACTGTGACACCAGACAGTCCTGTATTCACTGGAGAGACAGTCAATCTGACGTGTGTGATTGAGTCTTACAGTAACTGGAGATATGAGTGGTATAAAGGCACAGGCAGTGTAATGTTACAGCCGTCTGAGCGTTACACTGTAAACAGAGACACTCTCACTATCAGAGGAGCTACTGAGTCTGATCAGGATCAGTACTGGTGTAGAGGACAGAGAGATGAAAGACCAAACTCATCACAATCAAGCTCTGTTTCTCTCACTGTGACGGGTGATTTGAATATGATTGTTCTCACTCTACTACATAGGGCCAGGCGATAAAATGATAATTAATTTATCATGATATAATTTTCCTTGATAAAACGATAACAAGAGTTTTATAAATGTTCGATATAATGTTTAAACAGCAGCGCGGCGTGAGCTCACAAGAGCAGATGTGTTACTCGTGACACTAAACAGCTGTGAGATCCAGAGTGAAGCTTCAATTCAAAGAAGAACACAAATGACTCGCTGATTTAAACTAGATTCAAACCAGATGAAACAGCGCTGACAAACAGGAGAAACACTGTGTGCAACGATACAGTCAGAATACTTTTCAATCCACAAATCACCATAATTTACCATGAATTTACTGTAGTAACGCTAAATGCACCATGGTATTGTGGCAGAAATGTGGGATATTCATATCAAATTTTATTATATAATTAGTGTAGACATGACTTAAATGTAAATGCGTAATGGAATATAATTACAGTCTTTATTTGTCAGTAATGTATAGTGTTTGTGCATTTATACTAAATATATTTAGACTATTGTTTTTCATACTAGAAACCATACATATTTACATTTTTACCATGGTATTGAGGTGCTGTATGTGTGGTTTTAACTGTGGTTATGATGATCTAGAACAGTGGTTAATTTTAATAAAACTCAGTCAGAATAATTAAATTTCACCATATAAAAAATAAGTTGTTAGAATCTTTACAGATGTTACTGATTTTGATAATGAACATACATTTACATCTGCATCTTAACTCAAGCCAAATTTGCATTTCTAAGAGACAAACCATTTTAATATTATTATTGCAGCCTGCACTGCAAACTGAGCTGAAGATACATGTCAAAGTCAAGCAACACAAACCTGTTTCATAATTTGATACAATATCACTCATTAGAACATGCAGAACATGCAGAAAAAATTTTTTTCTATTAAAATAATTATTTTGTTAAGGAAAAATGACTGGAAAAGTGTAAATAGTGTAAATACGTTTTGACCATAAAGAGTTTAAAACCACAATTAATGGTCTGGTTTCTAC
>NW_015634255.1:158917-161346 GCF_001515625.1 Sinocyclocheilus rhinocerous
CTTGAAGTGTATAACTACCTAGGCCAGAAACTAGCCTATTGTAATAACGATAATTATGGTGATATAATTTTCCTTGATAAAACGATAACAAGAGTTTTATAAATGTTCGATATAATGTTTAAACAGCAGCGCGGCGTGAGCTCACAAGAGCAGATGTGTTACTCGTGACACTAAACAGCTGTGAGATCCAGAGTGAAGCTTCAATTCAAAGAAGAACACAAATGACTCGCTGATTTAAACTAGATTCAAACCAGATGAAACAGCGCTGACAAACAGGAGAAACACTGTGTGCAACGATACAGTCAGAATACTTTTCAATCCACAAATCACCATAATTTACCATGAATTTACTGTAGTAACGCTAAATGCACCATGGTATTGTGGCAGAAATGTGGGATATTCATATCAAATTTTATTATATAATTAGTGTAGACATGACTTAAATGTAAATGCGTAATGGAATATAATTACAGTCTTTATTTGTCAGTAATGTATAGTGTTTGTGCATTTATACTAAATATATTTAGACTATTGTTTTTCATACTAGAAACCATACATATTTACATTTTTACCATGGTATTGAGGTGCTGTATGTGTGGTTTTAACTGTGGTTATGATGATCTAGAACAGTGGTTAATTTTAATAAAACTCAGTCAGAATAATTAAATTTCACCATATAAAAAATAAGTTGTTAGAATCTTTACAGATGTTACTGATTTTGATAATGAACATACATTTACATCTGCATCTTAACTCAAGCCAAATTTGCATTTCTAAGAGACAAACCATTTTAATATTATTATTGCAGCCTGCACTGCAAACTGAGCTGAAGATACATGTCAAAGTCAAGCAACACAAACCTGTTTCATAATTTGATACAATATCACTCATTAGAACATGCAGAAACTAAGAAATAAATTTTTTTCTATTAAAATAATTATTTTGTTAAGGAAAAATGACTGGAAAAGTGTAAATAATTCAAAAACGTTTTGACCATAAAGAGTTTAAAACCACAATTAATGGTCTGGTTTCTACAACTTTCACTTATGGAGCAGAAATCTGCCTTTAAACCTGAAAGAAATAAAGATTTGAAATTTATTGTGATAATTATTGTTATTGACTCGTATATATATATATATATATATATATATACATGAAAATTATTGTGATATTTTTTGGCCATATCACCCAGCCCTACTACTACATGAACACACACAGCGTCCAGATTTCAGCTCAACAACAATTGATATTTTGCAAACTTAATTCAAACTGGAAATCTGATCAAACTTTGAAGGAAGGTCTCTGTGGTTTTGGTTGATAATTATTATGCATTGCACATTTTAGTATATGTAGTCAGCCATTCTATGGAGAAACTTCTGTTCACAGTCCACTTCAGGCGTCAGAGGCTGAAATTCTGTACACACTTTACATATAAACTGCAGACATAGTGAGGGTCGTACAGTTGTGTGCTGTGCTGAACCAAACCCCTCAATCTCAGGTGATGAACACAAAGACCAAGTATATACTGCAGCTAAATTCAGTTCAGAATGCAGTTGTCAGTTTTGCATAAGTAACCAAACTTTGTGTTCAGCACTGAATTAGAGTGATAGAGGCACGATATGTACAGTGATGGCAGCGTACTGTACACTGTTTAAAAGCTTCATCTCAACAATGAATGTCACTCTGATGATGGCATGCATTTCATCCTATTTGTGCCTGAAAATTTTAACTTCACAAGGTTACAGATTAACTTTCTAAAAATTTTTAAACCATTTCTCAATAATTAGAGTAATAGTTTGCCCAACAAATGAAACATGTCATCATTTACTCACACTCATATTTGTACAGACCTGTATGACTTTCTTCCCTAGAACACAATGGCATTATTTACAGCTGAATGTCCTGGCTTCTCTTTTCATTGACAGTGAATGAGGATCAGAGATGGTTAAAAAGGACACAAATCACCATTAAATTATTGATATGGCTGTTAGACCAAAAGTATTAGTTGAACACTTTTATTTCTTCATAAGAGCATGAAAATAGGCATTTTTTCCTGACAAAACAATAGATGTATAATAGACAGTTATTGCACTCAGTTAACACTTAATCTACAAGCTCCTACATAATGTAAAGAGCAAGATTTTACATGCAAAGATTAAAAGGATATAACACTTCATTGTAGGCCTCACACTTGATTATTTATCTGCTTTTATATTTTACAGATTTACCCAGATCTACACTGACTGTGACACCAGACAGTTCTGTATTCACTGGAGAGACAGTCAATCTGACGTGTGTGATTGAGTCTTACAGTAACTGGAGATATGAGTGGTATGTATGCACAGACAGTGTAATGTTACAGTCATCTGAGCGTTACACTGTAAACAGAGACACTCTCACTATCAGAGGAGCTACTGAGTCTGATCAGG
>NW_015634255.1:161398-163695 GCF_001515625.1 Sinocyclocheilus rhinocerous
ACAGTAACTGGAGATATGAGTGGTATAAAGGCACAGACAGTGTAATGTTACAGTCATCTGAGCGTTACACTGTAAACAGAGACACTCTCACTATCAGAGGAGCTACTGAGTCTGATCAGGATCAGTACTGGTGTAGAGGACAGAGAGATGAAAGACCAAACTCATCACAGGAGAGTGAACGAATAAATCTGTCTGTTAATTGTAAGGCATTTCCGAACATCACACAAACCAGATGAGAGTCGTAAAAAGCTGAACCATGGCCAGCCAGGCGGCAACTTTCTCCAATGAGTAGTAAATACTGTGATAAACACTCACCTTGTAGTAGCCGGTTGAATTTAAAGAAAATCGACTCCTCCACTGATGTTTGTATATGGCTCTTTGTGTTTATTTTCTTCCTTTGTATCCACAATAAAATACCACAACACCACACTGTAAGAGCTTGTGCCTCTTTCAATCAGGTACAGTAAAAGTAAAAGACAAAAAATACAAGAATAACAAAAATAAAACAACAAATATTAACCCTTTGTCCGTTAAATTACTTTAAAATGCCTTGAAACCTTTAATCATAGTGATGTGACGTTCGACACCGAGGCTTCGAAGCTTGTATCAAAAAAACGTCTCAGGTTACTTATGTAACCATGGTTCCCTGAGTAGGGAACGAGACACTGCGTCCTCTAGGGGTCGCTCGTTTTGCCAAAACCACGTGATCTGTGACGTCCGAAGCTTTGTTTTCACACACAACCATGTGACTGCTTCGTATTCTGATTCAAATAACGCGAACCACTTGCGCAGTTTCAAGTGTCACTCACGTCTTTGAAAATAATAAATCATAATATGAATAAATATTTGCATACATGCATGTAAAGTGTTGTGCATGTTCATTTTGTATTAATTCCTGGTTCACAGACACTTTAACTGGCCATTCTATGATAATCATAGCCTATATATGCCTACAGCCTTGCCTATTTTTACCACAAATTTATTCACAGACTCATTTATTCATATTGTGTAATACAATGACTGACATGGACTTATTTATATAGACTTCATATTTTCTTTGCTTTATACAGGTTTTCATAGCACAAACTAATTTATTATTTGAAACAGTCCAAAAATGGCTGGGTCGTCTGGGACGCAAAGGCAGCTTTTTCCACCTTTTGACCACAAGATGTCGTTAGTGTGCACCGTCTTGAAAAGCTTAGAGTAATGAACCTTTTTACGATACAGTTGAGGGAAAGCCTCGGTGCTTCGCAAAGCTTCATTTTTCCATCACTATTTAATCATTAAACCTTAATGTCTTAATTTAACTCCGTAGCATCGTGACCGCATGGTTCCTTATCTCCATCCATGTGCAATCGAGACGACAGCGCGACTTCCGTGCAGGTCTGGCAAGCCGCCCTTTCATAATAAAGGTCTCTATAAGAACAGTAACTTAACACGGGCAAATTATGATTTCTAAATTAAATAGACACATAACCATTATCAACTGAATACAGAAATATAACAAGCAATATTATAATGATATACTAAACCCCAAACGAATAAATAACTGAAGGTCATTCACACTCCCACCAAATCATAAGTGACTATTAATATCAACTTTAGTCACAAATTATTTTATTAAGCATTATAGTATGAATTGCTTAACTCAAAGTGTATGTCAAGAAGTTCAAGCTGTCTCAAGCAGCAGAAACAGCTTCTGTACAGGGTGCTCAACTACTGATGGCTTGTTCAGGCGTTTACCATCCTTCTTCAGTTCCCCTTCAGGAACTCGAGCTGCGTCGAAATCGCTTTGGGAACGACCCTGCGTGACCGCGTTCTGAAGCACATGTCAAATCAGTCCAATGGAGTAGCGAGACGTCACGAGCGGGGTGACGTAAGCACCAGAAAGTAAATATCTGGCGGCGGGGGATACACACGATTTGTGTGTCGTTTGTTTGGGAGCGGAGCATGCACGGTCAGCTCTTGAGGGGGCTGATTGTCATGACTGCGAGCTGCTCTCGCTGCGCACGCTCCGCTCTCGCCTGACCGTGTTTGATGAGAGAGGCCAGGCTCGCGATCCCGCGGGCAGCGGTCCCGCTGTTTACGAGGCACAGCGCAGACTGTTGTCGTGGGGATCGCAAGTGGATTTAGTGGAGGGAACAGTGGGTATTCTCATTCCCAAAGCGATTTCGACGCAGCTCGAGTTCCTGAAGGGGAACGTCTCTAGGTTACGTATCTAACCATGGTTCCCCGAGGGAATGAGACGCTGCGTCTCTTTGCCATACTCCCTGCATCCCTGCAGGCGCTACTTCATC
>NW_015634255.1:164798-178252 GCF_001515625.1 Sinocyclocheilus rhinocerous
CAGGCGCTACTTCATCGAAGCTGGTTTGCGCTCTGCCGGATGCGCTTTTATACTTTCTGGTGCTTACGTCACCCCGCTCGTGATGTCTCGCTACTCCATTGGACTGATTTGACACGTGCTTCAGAACGCGGTCACGCAGGGGCATTCCCAAAGCGATTTTGACGCAGCATCTCGTTCCCTCGGGGAACCATGGTTACATACGTAACCTAGAGACGTTTTCTATCACCAAAGAGTATTTTTACTCTTCTCACCAGACCATCCCTTTCAGCAATAGTCTCAATAACTTCTGCCAATCACCATTAATTTCTGGGCACATCATCTGCCTTTTCCAAGACTATATCTCCAACCTGCAAGTTCCTTCTGGTGGTAATATTAGACAAGTACTCCTTTCACCAACGACACCAGAACTGTTCTGCCAAGTACTGGACGCGATGCCATCTCTTGCGAGCATACAAGTCTTCCTTGATGAATTTACCTGGAGGTGATAAAGCTTGTACTGGTTTCAGGGTGAGCAGGTGATTTGGAGTCAAAGGTTCAGGACTCTTGGGATCATTCAAATTGTCTACTGCGAGTGGTCAGCTGTTCACAATGGCCATGACTTCATAGAAGAAGGTCCGTAGAGAAGAGTCATCCAATTTTTTAAAGGATAAGGACAGAGTGGAGTGAAGGACGCTTCTCACAGTTCTAATTTGTCTCTCCCACACGCCTCCAGCTTGACTTGCATGAGGTGCATTGAAGACAAAGTCACATTGGTTTTCTGCTAAGAATGTTACCAGTTGGGTAATGTTAATCTCCTTCATGGCCTTTGCAAACTCGTTTTTGGCTCCAACAAAATTAGTACCCTGGTCACACCTTATCTGACGCACTGCTCCTCTGATGGCGATGAAACAGCGCAGGCCATTAATAAAGGCATCTGTGGACATGCCATCCAGCATCTCAATATGGACAGCTCTACAGCAAAAACAGGTGAAAAGAAGTCCATACCTATTGTATGATTTGCGCCCTTGCTTGGTGATAAACGGACCAAAACAGTCCGTTCCACAGTAAGTGAACGAAGGGGATGGGTATGTACGCTCTGGGGGCAGATTGGCAATTTTTTGTTCTTCTGGTGGTCTGCGAAGCTTACGACACTTTACACACTGGCGTATAAAGGAGGCTACAGTCCTGTTTACTCCTATAATCCAGAATCCTCCTGACCTGATCTTGTTTATAGTAATAGTATAGTATAGCAATCAGGAGTTTTGTAAGATGGTGTTCCTTTGGAATGATAACTGGATGTGTAATGGAGTTGGAAACAGAAGTGTCGAAGAGCCTTCCTCCCACCTTGAGCAGTCCGTCGTGATCAACAAATGCCTCCAGATAGTATAGCTTGTTGCTACGAGGTAGTCTCTTGCCCTTATTCAGTATGGCTATTTCCTCTGAATACACCTGATGCTGTAAATTCATGAGGATGATATGCTTAGCATCCTCACACTCTGCAGAAAACCTTTTGAGATAACCTTGTGAGATGATCAGACAAACAGGAATACTCTAATGCTTGCGTATTCAGGGACTTGGCTTTCTTGACTTCTGGGTCTCCAATTGGTAGTTGTTTATCAACATCCAGAGAGGGAGGTAAGTACCTTTCCCATAAGATGTTAGGTCCCGTGAACCAGTTGGAGGGGACAAGACTGTTGACACTCAGGCCTTGTGAAGCACAGTCGGCTGCATTTTCGTCCAAAGAAATATATCGCCATTGTCGGGGAGTTGTACTGCGATGGATTCTCTGAACTCTATTTGCAACAAAGGTGTGGAAGCACTGAGCTTCATTGCCAATGTAACCCAATACCACCTTGGAATCAATCTAAAAATATGCCTCAGCATCTGCAAGATCCATTTCTTCCTTTAACATATCATCCACTGCAACTGACACTACTGCTGCAGTCAACTCTAGCCGAGGAATTGTTGTAAACTTGAGAGGGGCTACTCTGGATTTGGCCATGAGCAATGAACAATGGACATCGCCTTTTTCATTCTTGATTCTGAGATATGAGCATTGGCCATATCCACTGGTGCTAGCATCAGAGAAGTGATGAATCTCTCTCTTTGTGAATTTCCCAAACCCATCAGGGACAATGCAACGAGATACATTTATCTTCTCCAAGTTAGCCAGATCAGCTTTCCATCGCTCCCACCTTGGCAGCAAAATATCAGGCAAAAAATTGTCCCAGCTCATGCCATTTCTGCACGTTTCTTGAAGAATAGTCTTTTTGTTAAGCAAGAATGGTGCAAGGAACTCTAGAGGATCAAACAATGATGCCACGGTGGACGGTATACCTCTATGTGTTGCTGGCCGGGTTTTAGGATTAACACGAAATCTAAAGTTCCCTTACGAAAAAGAAGTTTATTCAAGTGTGCTATTAGTATACTTCTTTTAAACTAAAAATAGGAAAGTATACTCTTAGTCTACTGTTTCTGTACTTCTCAGAAATTGGCTTTATGTTCTTCTCAGAAATATACTTAAAATGACATTTAAGTATACTTGACTTATACTTAGAAAAAGTCTAAATATATTTCAGCTATAATTGTGCTCCTAGAATCCGCGTTTTCATTGTTATACTGTAGAGGGCCCTTCCAAATCCAAGTAAATGCCCAATGCTCTTTCCAAAGGTTGGTCTGTGAGTGAAAGATCAATGGCTGTAACGTTGACTGCACGCTCAGAGGGTGGTATGACTTACAAAAGTACCTTGCTGTTAGATACAAACTTATGCAGTCTCAAACATCCCATTTCACAAAGCTGACGAGCTTCTTGTGCCAACTGGATGCCTTTCTCCAGGTTTTCAACACTGGCAACTCCATTATCCATGTAGAAATCTCTCATAATGAATTTTGCGCCAAGGGAGTGTGAATGTTCACCTTTTCTTGCGAGATGTTTCAGTCCATAGTTGGCACTCCCAGGAGACGATGATGCTCCAAAGAGATGTACTTTCATACGGAATGTTTGTGGCTGAGAGTGGAAATCTCCATTATTCCACCAGAGAAATCTTAAGTAATTTCGATCTGTTTCATCAACGGGGAACTGATGGAACATGCGCTCAATATCACACATTAAGGCTACTGGATGCTGTCTGAATCACAATAGAATGCCAGTCAGGCTATTCATCAGGTCAGGGCCTGTGAGAAGATGGTCATTTAGACTGATTCCTTCGTATCGGGCTGAGCAGTCGAAGACTACGCGAATTTTGCCTGGTTTCTTTGAGTGGTACACCCCGTGATGTGAGACATACCATTTTTCTCCTTCGCTTCCTTCATCAAGCACTCTTTCCGCATCACCATTTCATATCATCTCTTCCATAAACTGTATATAGTGTTGCTTATACTCTTTGTCCTTTTCCATTATTCGTTTGAGATGCTGAAGTCTCACAACCGCAAGAGGCTTATTGTCTGGAAGGTGAGGTCTCTGTTTAAAAGGAAGTGGCATTTCCAAGTGCTGGTCATTGTTCATTTTGATGTTCTCTTCTAGCCTTTTCAGGAACAAGACATCCTCCTGAGACGCCACTCTTGCGCTTTCATTAGTATCTTAGGGCTGTGTATCACCAGCAAAGTCACGATACGATACGTATCACGATACAGATGCCACTATACGATACATATCACGATACAGGACAGCACTGAATTTCACCTCAACAGAATTTAGAAAAACAACTGTTTATTAAACACTGCTTACTATAGTTATTTAAAAAATCATTTACATTGCTGGTAGGTTAACATTGCACAAATTAACACACTCTCTATGATTAAATGTTCTTTTTGAAGATTTCTAAACTAACACGCTGTCTTCACTGTATCTAACGCACACACGCTCAAGGCTGATTTAAGGCTCATTTAAGTTTGATGTTAAGTTCAGTCACACACACAGATCACGTTGCGGCCTATTTCCTTATTGCGTAAGTGTAAAGCTCTGTTTTGGGGATTACATCTCTTTATATCAGGCAACCCAGTTGTGTTCCTCGGCCTGATTAAACCTTGTTGTAGCCTATATATGCTCTATTCATTCTTTTTTAGAAACCTCGCACTTTTCTACTCAATTTTAAACGTTGTAAAATTTTAAACAAATTAAGCGCGGTCCACTGCTGCACACGTGCCACAATATCGATACAGGGCCAGCTGTATCGATGACGATACATCATCGTATCGATATTTTGAACACAGCACTAGTATCCATGAAATCCGATTTCAATACTCGAATGAGATATGTGGGCATTACAGAGGGAATTTCCTTAACAGACACTCTATGACACAAGTTCCCACCACTCAGTGCTTCATGATGTTGTGAGGAAGGGCCCACAATGCTCCATCCCAGATCTGTGCGAATAGCATATGGCTCATTGTCTGCTCCAAGAATCACTTCTCTGGGTGCCAAAGCTCTGGAACAATTATATCCTATCAATAGGCCAACCTCGCAGTCTTGAAGGGGTGGAATTTTGTCTGTTAGAGTGAAAAGATGTTTCCAGTGCCTTGCCGTCTTACTTGTAGGGATGTGTGCACGGTCTATAGGGATACATTGCTTTGTATATGCAGGAGGAATCTCTAGGAATGCTTTAGAATTAAAACCTCTGACTCTGAGGCCAGACACTCTTTCACTTGACATCAAGACATCCTTTCCGATCATAGTAGTAAGCCTAAGAGTCACTGGACATTTCTCAGTATTTAGGCCTTGACTTACTGCTTGTTCGACGAAGACGGTGTCACTTTGTGTGTCTAATAGAGCGTAGACAAGTTTCTCAGAAACTGGGTCGCTTCGTGAGGACAACCACACAGGAACAATCATGGAGGTATTAGTAGATGTATTTTCTGATTCTACACTCAAAGACGTCGTAACAACCTTCTCATGTGCATTCTCTGAGTTCCGAACAGAGGATGGCTTTACTCTTTTGATGAAGCTGCAAACAGGTTGGATGTCTTCCTTTGCATGTATTACAGGTATGTCTGTAACGACAGTCTCTGGCACTGTGACTGAGCTTCAGACATCCATAGCACAGCTTTGTGTCCCTGATAAACTGTCTTTGTTCTTCAAGAGGCCTTGCAGTAAATTTAGAACAAGTGTACATTTGATATTCACTGTCTTGACAGAAAAGGCATGGTTTAGTGACTTTAGTAGTTCCGATTCTCGTGCTGTGTGACCATCTTCGTATGGAAGACATTGGCTTTGGTCTTATTGGCCTTGAGATTATGTTTCTCCTTATTAGCTTCCGCATGAAGAGCGTTGAAGGATGTAATTGGGTTGCAGGCTATCTCAGCCTCAGCCAACATGAAGCTGGCAAACTCATGAAAGGTTGAGGAAGATTAAACATTAAAATAAATTAAATAAAAGGCTTCAAAACATATTTTCTGTTCGACAGAGATGAAAGTAAGTCATGCAGATTTAGAACAACATGGGGGTGAGTAATTTTTGGCAGAATATAAATTTTTTGGTGAACTATTTCTTTAATAGAGAGCTCCTAAAGGAACATGATGGTGGAATAAAAATGAGATGGGAGGAAAAAAATATATCTCAATGCTTTTGCGTTTGCTCACAAAACATTGGTTTCCCTGAGAAACTTCCTGAAAGCCTTTAGGAGCTCCATAATGTTGCTCAATAATGTGCTTGTTTTTCTGTTTTTCAGTGTCAGGTTCAGGTCAGATTTCTGTCTTCAACATCCTCAGTTTTCTTCTGGCAGCTTGTCCGTATCTGCTGGCGACAGTCGTGCTGCTTTTCAAATGCTACAGAGCGAGAGGTAAAACTTCTGTCTGATCCGTCTCTCTCAAATGATTTACATTCCCTCTTTGACAGGCATACCGTATTTTCAACATATGATCTGATCATTAATTGAAACAATAACTGCAGTGGAAACAGACAGTGTCCAATTAAATTTTGGAAATAAACGTTTTGTGTGTGTATTTCACAGTTACATCTATTGAAGATCAAAGCCAGTGAGCTGTAACAGAGGAAGAAACGTCAAGCTGATGTTCCATCCATCCATCCACCAATCATCTTGTCCTCTGTAGGGTCACATTATGCTGGATTCAACCCCGGCGTCTCGAGCTGAAGGCATGGAAAAACCCTGGATGGATGGATGGTTCACTCATACCTACAGACAATTTACTGTCTCCAATTCACCTCTCCTGCATATGCTTAGATTGTGGGGGAAACCGGAGCACTTAGATGAAGCTCACACCAACACATGGAGAACATGCAAACTCCACACTGAAAGGGCTCCTGGCTCAGTCGGGACTCAAACTGGGACCTTCTTGCATTCTGAGCCTTAAATGAGTCTTAAATGTTGAAAATAAAATGTTAAATGTGTCTGCAGAAGACCAAAGCTAGTATGCTGTAATTCATCTACATATTATTACTATCAACATATTTTATATACACATTAACTCGTCTTTAAACATGGTTTGATAATGTTGTAATTTGTTTTGATTTCATATGCTTTAAATGAGATTTTTTTAGAAACTTAAAAAGGTTCAGAAGCTTTATCATGTGTGATTTTTGTCTGTTCATATATTGAAAGCTTGATGCTTTGTTGTCTGCTCTAGATTACTTGTTTGAGTAATTAGTCAACATGCATATAATTGTATTCTGTATCACGTTCTGTATGAATGAATGAAATTAATAAGGGTGTATTCCAGAGAGCATAATAACTATATCTTGTTTATGTAATCCAAAAACAATGTCATAGTGTCAGCCACAATCGAATGATGAACCTGTAATGAAATCTTTTGAAGGCATTTCATCATTCAAATTCATTGTAATATAAAAGTTTAATAAAAAGAAATACATTTTAAAGCAGTTTTCTAACAGGCCCACGAATGAGAAATGTTGAACGTGATTGTCAGTAAAAACTGAGAAAGAGGCATCAATAATATCTGATTAAAACTGTATAGAATGTGAGGAACACCAGGTTCATTATGACATTTGAAGAGAGCAGACCTCCACCAACAACTCTTCTAATTATGACTGAGAAACATTTATATTTAAATACTACTACTAACAACGTGAATTACTTTTTGTCTATCACAGAACAAATACTCTATCTTTATATAATGCTAATTTTTAGATTAAATGACTTTTATACAAAACACATCAAACAGTCTCATGCTTAAACACAAGCTAGTTGTCCCAGTGTCTGTATTATTCACACAACATTTTATCTTACCACTAAGATTTCTCCTAAATAGCAGTAAAAGTTTTTAGCTAAGAGTTTTCTCTTAAAACCTATTCACAAAGCTGCTGAGACAAACTTTTACTATGGAATAGAGAGAAGTCTTAAGCTAAGAGAAAGGGCGGGGTTGACCTTGTTGCTATGGATGATGTCAGCATATGCTGATAGGGGAGGGGTCTCTGTCAGAGATTTATTCATAGAACTATTGTAGAGCGCAATGTTATGTTGCCATATTCAAATAAAGGTTTAAAAGTAAAAAAAATGTTAATTGTCACATTCAAATAAAGATTTTAAAATGCAGGCTAAGTGTCACTAATTAAACAATATAATATATATGTATATGTTCAGGTAATTGTCAGCCTGTATGCTTCTTGTAAAAAAAAAATAATAATTAGTGAATATGCATATAAACAGCCTTTTGATTAACAGAGTAGAATAATCATGGCTGATAGTAAGACATGCAAACAAAAAAGAAAACCAAACTGGATGCAAAAACAGCTGTTACTTCTTGCCCAATTGGTTAAAGAATCATCTGCATGTCCTGTTCCGGCCGTTGAGACCATAAATGCACTGTCTGTGTCCTGTGTTTCAGTTTTCCCTAGACTGCAGTTCCTGCCATGGGTTCCTGATCACTTTGGCCCGCCGTGGTGGGCTTCTGCTCCATCTGCTCCGCCGTGGTGGTCTTCTGTCTGGTTATGGTGGTCTTCTGCTCCGCCCTGGTGGGCTTCTGCTCCGATGTGGAGGTTTCCTGCTCCGTCTGCTCCGCCCTGGTGGGCTCCTGCTCCATCTGCTCCGCCCTGGCTCCCTGCTCTGCCAGTTCCATCCTGGTTCTTTGCTCCGTCCTGGCTTCCTGCTTCGCCGGTTTCGCCTGGGTGCCCTGCTCTGCCAGCTCTGCTTCAGTCCCCGGTCTCTCCACTTCCACGTGGACCTGGCCCTCCTTCCCTTCCCCTGTTCCGCCTCCGCTCCACCGCCCTCCTGGATTATATTGAGATAGGAGCGTCTGGAAGCTGCTCCTTGGGGGGGGGGATCCGGTCCGTGGACTTCCGTCCGATTGCCACCAGAGGTCACTCGTCCATCTTATTGACTCTCTCACAGATTGCTGCACGTCACCATGGACTACATTTCCCATGCACCATTTCACTAATCACACGCTCACCTGAAACCAATCACACTCACTATATAGCACCCCCTCAGTTCCTGCTCAGATCGCAGAGTATTGTTTAGCGTATATCACTGTTTAGGTGAAAGCTACCTTACGGAGCCTGCTTTAGTTTTCCTAGCCTTATCTGAGTCTTGCCTTGTCTGTTGTCTCGTGTTCTGATCATTGCCTGTGTATCTCGGATTACCCCTCTCGTCTTGCCCTGTTCAGATACTGTTTGCCCCTGCTTGGACCTTTGCCTTGTACCTGGATTATCCCTCTAGTCTCGCCCTGTTGGATTACATTCGCCGTCGACTGACCCTCGCTTGTTTACCGGACTGCTCTTGCCTTGTCTTCTACATACCAGTTTGCCATTGTCTGACCCATGCCTGTTTCTGACCACGTCTTCTAAATAAAGCTTGCAAATTGATCCGCACGTCTCACGTCTCGTTCGTCCTGTAACATCGGGTAGGCATTCTTCAGATTTTGGTAGCCCAAAAATGAATTTAACTAGAACAAATAAAAGATATTGTATTTTTTCTTCAAATAAACAAATCAAGAGAGTAGGGGTGCAATGGATCACAAATCTCTCGGGTTCAGATTATATTACATTATCATATCACATTTTGAGTCACAGATCAGATCATTTTTCAGATGAGCAAAAAAAAAATAAAGTTCTTTATTATTTAAGTAACACTTATTATTTAAAGAACAATTTACTACTTCGATACCACAGCAAAACTAATAGCATATAGGGATGTAACGATTCACTCAACTCACGATGTGATATTATTCACGATACCGATTTCACAATGCAATTTTCTCACAATTTCTTTTTGAACAAAATGCGATTTAAGACAGATATTAAAAAAGGTGTCCTTTTGTTATTTCTCAGACCAAAAGGCTGCACATTACTTTGTGAAATAATGTCAAACAATGTACTAATTTGAATTTTTAAAACAAATCCCAAATCAAATAAATAAATAATACAAATAAAATAAATTTCTCCATGCAAGTAAACTAAGGTTTTGCCTATGTATTTTAATCACGATCCAAACAAAGATGCTGCACATGTTATTTAGATTGTAAAATTTTGAAATTTGAAACAAAAACAAAATGGCCTGACTTAAGCTTTGTGATACTATATAAAAAATCCATGAAACTACTTGCAGAGATAGTTATTTTGAGATAATTTTGCATGTATGTGTCCGTTCAAGCGAAAGAGGAATCAATTCTGTGTTCGTGCTCTGCCTGAAACGCCGCTCTGTATGTGCGCGCTTTGAGTGTGTGCACGTGAGCACCGAACTGAATTCTTCATGCACATGAATGGTTTAAAATGCTTGAATGTTTAAATTGGTAAGATTTAGAAACACGTGTAAATGATAAACTATGATCCGTTTCACTCCTACGAGCGAGTGAACAAAGCGAATTAAGGAAGGGATTTATATCACTATTCAAGATAGCCCGTCAGGCAGGGCAATGATACATTTTGGTAGCACGACTGGAAAACACAATAGCCTCGGGACGTCAGGCTAGCGATTTTGTGAGCCCTGTTGTACATAAATGAACTCTACAAATGTACAAAATGTCACCTGTTCCATCATTTTGAATCACTTTGGGTTATATACCCTTAAAAATCAAACTCTTCCATGATTTGGGGTAAAATGATGAATTTGCATATATATTAATGAGATCTTATAACATTTTTTTTTTTAGGTTGGGCCACAACCCATCCAGTACTGCCGCATCAACCATCACATCCCGGTCCTATCCATTTTCTTTGATGGAGTTAGTGGTGTGAGACCAGACTACAGGCTTATAAGGCTGACACTGACAAATCTCTTCCCATTCCTTTGTGACCATTATGATTATGGCAGGGGCCTTGAGCTTGAAGTGCTTGTTTTTGTGTTCTGGTTGGCCAGCGCAACTTCCTATTGGGTAGTAGCCAGAGCCTTTAACATAAACCCGCTCCTCTGTCCATCACATTGTTCACCGTGTGGCAAGTACGATTGTGAGCAAAAGAGCCCAAGTAATTAATTTCCCAGCTTTTGAGGAATTGCAGGACATTGGAGATGGATTTTCACATCTCGGAGGATCTGCAGCTTTCAAAAAAGCTGTAGGTAGTATTGAGGGCTGCCAATTGAGAATCAAGCACCTAGTACAGATGCTCAGTGCCACCTCAACTGCAAACTCAATTCAAATTCAAGCAGTTTGTGACCATAAGGGAAGCTTTTAGACATCTTTGTAAGCTACCCAGGGTCAGTCCATGACTCAAGAGTTGCCACCAGCTTT
Organism: Sinocyclocheilus rhinocerous; assembly: GCF_001515625.1. Lineage (NCBI taxonomy): Eukaryota > Metazoa > Chordata > Actinopteri > Cypriniformes > Cyprinidae > Sinocyclocheilus > Sinocyclocheilus rhinocerous. The sequence continues at coordinate 175,416 of NW_015634255.1, forward strand.
AACCACCTGAGAAGTGTTTTGACCCTTAATTGGGAGACGGTGGGTATCCCTGTATATATCAGCCAATCTCTAATAACTCCATACAGGGAGTCTGTCACAAGTCCAACAGAAGCTCGATTCAACCACCACCATTCATAGGCATGAAGCATCATCGAGAGGTCCTTTGGGATCATGAAATCAAGGTGGCGGAACATCTTTTTTAGGCTCCGAAGGTGAAGTCAGATTTTGCCCCTGTTGCTTGCTGTGACATTCTTCATAACTTTTGTCTCACTACTGGTGACAATGTTGAGCCAGCAGAGGGAGCACTTGAGCCAGACTACAGTGATGCTCTGCTACAAAACCAAGACCCTCAGGGTGGAGAACAGCACCTTGTTGCAGCAGTTTCTGCACCTGGCAGAGATGACATTAACAATGTGACAGCTCTCAGGGATCATGACTACATTCAGCTATAGTCAGAATCCTCTGCTGAATAATTTCTGGAATCTTAAAAAAAAAAAAAAAACTGTTGTGAATGAGGTTTTAAACTTTAGTACTGATTCCGGTGGATTCAAACCCCTGCAGACAGTCGGTCAGAACTGTATAATGACATCTAATTTGAAGAATTCACCCCAGACTCCAAAATCTCATTAAAGCATTTACTGATGGCAAAGCTGTGGTTCTGGAAGAAAATACAAAAAAAAAATCTCACATGGGTAATTATTTAAATAAGCATTTACAAACAATTATCATGCAATGACAATCTTTAAAACTATAGTATTTGACTGCAAATTAAGGCAGTTTAACACCATGTTTGTGCAAATAATTAGAGCAGTCATTCTATGACTGCACAAAAGATGACCATCATCACACTAGACGCGACTGAGGCATATTTATATGATAAACAGGAAGTTATTAGTCGCAAAATTACTCGTTAAAACATTAACATATGTCATGGTAAATAATTTACATTACTTGCATCAGCTATAATGAACATGAAAGCAAGCCTAACGGTGACAAATCAGCTATATAATGCTATAAACACACATATACATATGCCGCTATGCGTCTCACTCAAAAACACTTACTTTATATGCACGCACAGCTATATTACATCAGTAACTTCGGAATGCTGCAGAAAAACGTGAGATTACACATGAAATGTTGGTGTTCTGTCTGCTCCGCGCACCTGCTCTTCTTCCTGACAGCACGTGATGCACATGATGGTGACGTTGCAAATGTTGATTGGTCACATGAGGAAAGTTCAAGAAGCCTTTTGAACAACTGTATATTAATATTTATGAACTAATCAACCAGTCCCCTATAACATCTTATTAACTAAACTCTATTTTCATATTCAAAGAATAAGAATACAACCACCTGACACATTGTAAAATGTTCCTTAACGTTAACCTTAATGTTAATCTTAATTTAACTATATTTCACATTTGCAATGATAGAACTACCGATGTATCATATATAATATGACAAATAAATGAACTGATCCCCTGTAATCAATAACTAAATAAATTGCTTGCAACAGTAAAAAAAATAAAATAAAATAAGAAAACAACAAGCAGTTGAAGACGTTATTAATTTTTCACATCTTATCAATAATTCGCTCCAACAGATTTATAAAATTTCCTCTCTTTCCTCCGATCTCTCCCTGGCCTCAAACCGCTCTGCCTCTTTTTCCAAGAACTCCAAACTGTATCCCTATGCTGTCTTTTTGCCTCTTTCAAACGGGTCTGGAGCTGGATGCAGTAGATGCTGAAGCAATCAGAAAGGGAGGCTGAATATATGGCCTCCTCCAATTGCTTCATGCATCAGGTCAAATCAGGAGCGCATATGGGATTTTTTAACTGGGGTGGGCAAGCTGTCAGCAGTAGGGATGTAATGAATCACTCAACTCACGATTCAATTCGATTCACGATTTTGATTTCACGATTCGATTCGATTCACTATTTTTTATTTTATTTTTACAAAATGAGATTTAAGACAACTTATAATTTAAATGTGATTTTTTATCATTGCTTGGACAAAATACTGTACGTTTCTTTGTGAAATTGAAATATAACACTATAATAATATACTAATATAGCACTTGTAAATTATTGCTATTTTGTTGGTTTTGATTGCTTTAGCTACTCCTCATAGGACCCCGGGGTCAGGAGTCGTAGCACATACACACACAGAGAACGTAAACGTCGGTGGCAGCACCATCGTCATGTGTGTTTATTGACAACAGAACAGCGTGTAGTGAGAACGTGGGTACAAAGTAATGGTGACCGGTAGATTATTACACTGCGGTCAAAAGCGTTTTTCAAAAATCGCTTAGTGCACGTTTAAGGAGCGTTTTGGGAAATGATAAGAGCGAAACTTATCTCAGGGCTACTGTTTCATGTAACAAAAGCATACAGGGCCCTATCATACACCTGGCGCAATGCGGCACCATGCGCGACGCAAGTGTTTTTTTGGTAGTTTCAGCCCGACGCATTTATCATTTTCACATCCTGTACCACATTGTTTAAATAGCAAATGCATTTGTGCCCATTTGTGTTCCCATGGGAGTGCTGGTCTGAAAACGAGGTGTGTTCAGGCGCATTATTGGCACTTTGCTATTTTGAGGCAACTAAAATAGACTGCACCATTGACCAACTGAAACCTGGTCTAAAGTCAATGGCGCAACATTTATTTATTTATTTTTTGTTAAAGGTGACATATCATGAAAATCTGACTTTTCCAGGTTTTAAGTGCTATAATCATGTCTCCGGTGCATCTACCAACCAAGGAAACGTGAAAAAGATGAACCCAGTCACTTTTTTTTGGTAAGCCTTTTTCGGCAAGTGTCTGAGAAAACT
>NW_015634255.1:178772-179323 GCF_001515625.1 Sinocyclocheilus rhinocerous
CTACCAACCAAGGAAATGTGAAAAAGATTAACCCAGTCACTTTGTTTTGGTAAGCCTTTTTCTGCAAGCCTCTCAGAAAACGAACGCGTCAGATTCCGCTCCCTTGGTGACGTGGCAAAGGGATCTCATTGTAATATTACTGCCCCTTAATCTGTAAGTTTACACCCACGGCGCCGTCATTTTGATTTCACAAGAGACAACGGTGTACTAGTTCTAATGGCATGACGAAAGTTTGAGCAAAACATGCTAACTGTTCTGCCTTTGACTGCACAGACGAGCACATAACACTATTTACAGTCCCAGCCTCAGAGGAGAAAAGAGAGCAGTGCATTTATTGATTTATTTACTCTATATTGCTGCTGTCACACAGATCTAAAATAAACGTGATTTATTTCCCCCAGCTGTTTACCTTCACAGACATAACCGAATGTTTTTGTAACCCATGCGTGTTTTTAAAGTAAAGAGCAGGGGGACGCGAGGAACAAGCTGCTTTAGAACATTGATTGTGAAACTTGTGAATCCATTAGAATCGTTAGAAGACAGAATCGTGA
>NW_015634255.1:182336-213826 GCF_001515625.1 Sinocyclocheilus rhinocerous
CCATGGCGAAAGTTTGAGCAAAACATGCTAACTGTTCTGCCTTTGACTGCACAGACGAGCACATAACACTATTTACAGTCCCAGCCTCAGAGGAGAAAAGAGAGCAGTGCATTTATTGATTTATTTACTGTATATTGCTGCTGCCACACAGATCTAAAATAAACGAGCAATTTATTTCCCAGCTGTTTACCTTCACTGACATTACCAACTGTTTTTGTGTGAATGAGAACTTAGTTTAGTGCTCACATGCTGTGACAGCCGCTTTCTGTCCGTGTGCTTCGGATGTGTGTTCTCAGAAAACCGTATATCAGAAGTTTAAACTCATATGGTTTAACGCATGATTTCAGCGCGATAAACAAACTAATCAGAACCAAAACAGATGTTTTTTTAAAAATAAAAAGGATTACAATGTAAAAGATTATTATTGTGCCCCGTAGATGGTCTGCTCACGCGCTTTAACCTTGCACACGAGCAGAACCTTTCCTCTCTGGAGAAGCATTCAGTCTTTGTTCTTGCAAATTCCGCCATGGCAGGAGAGGAGAGACCCCCTCATGATTATTGTAAAGCAATTTCGGTGTACAGCAATACACAACAAAGCGCTATATGAATGCCTCTTTCATTAATTTATTCATTAATTCATTATAAAATTAGTCCATAACAACTGTGATGATATATTGTATAAATATGAACTATACTTTTGAAATTAAAGCTGACATGACACATCTTTACATATTAGCATGCACAAAAGGAGCTTTGGAGCTTGAAAGCCACTGGATGTAGTAAAAATGACAATGCATGAATTATATTTTTGGAACTAATTCAAGACACACGTTATATTTTTTCCCCCCACATTTTCCCTGCCTTCTCTGGGCTGACTTTGTCAGCGAGACCCATCTCTTGAAGGACAGCTCTGAAACATAAAAAGTTCACAAATTCAGCCCTTTAACCAATCCAAGTGCACACACACAGCAGTGAGTAGTGAACACACACACACCCAGAGCAGTGGGCAGCCATATTGCTATGCACATCTGTGCCTTGCTCAAGGGTCTCACCTCAGTCGTGGTATTGAGGGGTAGAAGAGAGTGCTGTACATTCACTGCCCCTACCGACAATTCCTGCCGGACCTGAGACTCAAACTCACAACCTTCGGGTTACAAGTCTGACTCTCTAACCATTAGGCCACAACTGCTTCCATTAATTTCAAGACTGAATAAAGATGCAAACAGTAAAAGTAAGTGTTGTAAGCATAATACAAATATATCCTCTTCCATAATTCATTCTATCAGTTTCGTATGGACATGACATTTTATAGCAGCACTCACTGTCCTACTTGAAAGTAGCATTTTGGCTAAACTGTTCAAAAACAAAATTTTAACTTGCGTGTTGACAAATGGAAATTTGGATGCCAATGGTGGATATCTTTCGAAAAACCAGCACATAAAATAAATAAATAAATAAAAAATCGTCAAAATAAATATTTTATTTGTTATATATAAAATATCTGTCCATAACATAAACTATTCTTTCATATAACTCTATATCATTTTGTTATTTATTGTTGCTCTGTTTAACTTTATCGTGTCATAGAAATAAAATTGTAATTTAGCTAGACCTACATTTCTTGAGCTTCTAAGCGCTTTTGTGACTGACTGAGAAAAACAATAAAGCTTTTTTTATTTTATTAAAACTTAAAAAAAATTACTTAATCATCACCGTTTGTGATTGTTGTTATAAACTGATTTCACTGCCTAAAATACTAAATAATATCAGATAACAGACTTACTCCCATCCACGCTGAGCAGCGTTTCTTTTGCCAGTGAACAAGTGATTCTTCTCAGCCGGATGAACTTTTCCACATCTAGATCAGACCCTGTGGTAATTATTTAGGCAACTGGCAAGCTCCAGTAGTAACAAAATGATTTGTTTGTAACCTGTCATGAAAACTAATGCATATAAATCTTAATTTAACAATTAAATAATAAATGATAAAGAATCTTACATCTGTAAGATTCCGCTCTGGATGCCATCTTGTGGTCAGACGCAGGAATTAATTTGGTGCGCAACCCTCACAGTGCATTATGGGTATTACACCGGTTGTACACTCATTATTGCGGTGCATTATGGGATTGGAAGAGTGCACTTGATAACATTCACTATGGTTTCGGACACAAATGGCTGTCCCCTCAAACAGTGCCCTATTTAAGGCTATTGGGGCAGTTTCGGACACAGCCAAGGTCTTACTAGGCATACCAGGCAGGTGTGTTTAATTAGGGTTAGAGCTAAACTCTGCAGGACAGTGGCCCTTCAGGACCGAGTTTGGACAGCCCTGGCTCAGTGTCTGTGCTCCTGCATGAGCTCGTGTTTTTTACACTCATATTTGGAACAAAACCAACGTGGTAAAATTGTTTGGCGGAATAAAAACACTGTACACATTGAGTCTCTACTATTTATTACTATTAGAGACCAAAACATTCAGAAGTTGTTTTGGGCAGCTTGAAGCATGCGACACCTGTTGGTTTAGCTGCTCTTCATCTCCGGTCACTGCAGCTTCATGTGTTTCCATGCATTATGGCTGCAGGATGAATTGCAAACATCATGTTTTTTCTTGCTGTGAGATGGCGAGTCTTGTGGACCCATCTGCTTGTTTGAGTCTTTCCTATTTTCTGCAGAGTTCTAAGTATTGTGAAGCTGTTGCTGTCTCATCACATGTGGCTTTACACATTCAAGGCGTTGTCACAGTTCTGCTCTTTGTTTTGTTTTGTTTCCAGGAAGACTTTAACCCAACGCCTTTAACATATAGTAGCAGGGTTTTGCACTCTGATACTGGGTGAGTTTACATTTCTCTATTATTAAAATAAAAACAAACAAACAAATACATAAATTTCCCTATATAAATGGTTAAGTTTATATAGTTTATATATCTTTGTGTGTATATTTATTTGTGTATATTCAAATAATAGACAATTAACAAAGTTTTGATTTTGCAGGCTTTTGTCATGCTAGTGTAAACATAAATACTGCTTATAGCAGTGTGTTATGACCTAATCATTTATGGTACATTAATCTGGGATAGATGTATAACGACATCAATGATTATGAAATTCATTAAGTTACAAATCAACTCTTTCTTGTTTTTGTTACATATTCTTTGTGTCTTCTCTTGGACTTTTATGTCACTTCCTGTCTCCTGTGGTGTCTGTATTCAGTTTGTAGTTCGTTTGTTCATTGGTTCCCCTTGATTAGTCTCCCCTGGTGAGTCTTGTTATGTTGTTAAGCTTGTTAGACCCCGGTGTATATATAGCCCTAGTGTTTTTTTAGTTCCTTATGAGCTTCTCACACTCTATAATTGGGGGATGGACGTCTCCTTTCTTTGGGTTCCTGCCCATGTAGGGGTGGAAGGAAATGAGATTGTGGATAATCTAGCAAAACGTTCTATAAAACATGAAATAGTAGATATACAAATACCATTAAGTAGGGCAGAGATCAAGACCATCATAAAGAAACACTCACTCAAAAGATGGCAGGAATATTGGGACATATAGCTGACACAGGATGCCATTTATACAACATACAGAAACAAGTATCCACTAACATGAGGAAGGCAAGAAGCCCAGGGGAAGAGATGTTAGTCTCACGGCTTAGAATAGGTCATGCTGGTTTAAATTCAACACTACATAGAATAGGAAAACATCCCACTGGACTATTCACCCACTGCAATGTACAAGAGACAGTGGAACACGCACTACTAGACTGCAAAAGGTATGAGGAGGACAGGGCAGAGTTAAAGGCACAAATTGGTGAACAAAACATGACAATTGAGCATTTGTTAGGGTAAACATCTGGGAAAGTACACAGTCTATTAAAGGGATAGTTCACCCAAAAATGAAAATTACCCCATGATTTACTCACCCTCAAGCCATCCTAGGTGTATATGACTTTCTTCTTTCAGACGAATGCAATTGGAGTTATATTAAATAATGTCCAGGCTAATCCATGCTTTATAATGGGAGTGGATGGTAGCCCAAAATTTGAAGTCCAAAAAATTGCACCCATCCATTATAAATGATGTCCACATGGCTCCGGGGGGTGAATAAAGGCCTTCTGACGCGATGCGTTTGTATAAGAAAAATATCCATATTTACAACTTTATAAACCTTAATCTCTAGCTTCCGCTAACTGTCATACGCACGTTCACGAGAGAGTGGCATCCAGCGGATGACGTAGGACGTAGACAAATGCGGTGACTAAGGCGGAAGTGACGAACGTGGAAGCGCAGAGGAGAGAGCAAAACAAAACACCGGTCACCAGCGACATCTACTGGTGACGTGTGCCCGCAACACATTTCAGGTTTTTGGCTCCAGCGCCCCACGTGTTCATCAAAGTACATGACAGGGGAGGAATGGACGTCTAGTACAAACACATATTGCTAATAAAAGATGAATGACAGTATTTATAATATATTTTTAAAGAGGCAGTAGTTACAACAACATTTTACACTGCACATGAATTACATATTGTGCAAAAAACTGTGATTTTTATAGCCCATCTTGGCCTCAGCTAAGGATCTTAAAGGGATAGTTTACCCAAATATGAAAATTACCCCATGATTTACTCACCCTCAAGCCATCCTAGGTGTATATGACTTTCTTCTTTCAGACGAATGCAATTGGAGTTATATTAAATAATGTCTAGGCTAATCCATGCTTTATAATGGGAGTGGATGGTAGCCCAAAATTTGAAGTCCAAAAATTGCACCCATCAATATAATCTTATAAAAGAAGTCCACACGGCTCTGGGTGGTTAATAAAGGCCTTCTGAAGCGAAGTGAAGCGTTTGTGTAAGAAAAATATCTATAGTTACAACTTTATAAACCTTAATCTCTAGCTTCCGCTAACTGTCGTACGTGCGTTCACGAGAGAGTGGCGTCCAGCGGTTGACGTAGGACGTAGGCAAACGCAGTGACGAACGTGGAAGTGACGAACGTGGAAGCGCAGAGGAGAGAGCAAAACAAAACACCGGTCACGAATTAGTAGTACAAAACGAGGATTTGTAAAGAAAAATGTCGTAGGATTTCAGTATAAGCCAAGAGGACACTGGTTTTCCTTTGCTGTAAACAAAACTTGTTTCTCGCGAGACTTGCATATTCTCACCAGAACTTATGCTACGCCTACTTCCTACATCATCCGCTGGACGCCACTCTCTCGTGAATGCGCGAATGACAGTTATCGGAAGCTAGAGATTAAAGTTTATAAAGGTGTAAATATGGATATTTTTCTTACACAAACTCATTACTTCGCTTCAGAAGGCCTTTATTATCCCACTGGAGCAGTGTGGACTTCTTTTATAATGGATGGGTGCAATTTTTTGGACTTCAGAATTGGAAGTCCAAAAAACCACGTTGACCACGTTGGAACAAAACCAACGTGGTCAAATTGTTTGGCGGAATAAAAACACTGTACACATTGAGTAGAGGTACTGAATTTTATTTAGAGACCAAAACATTCAGAAGTTGTTTTGGACAGCTTGAAGTATGCGACACACCTGTTGGTTTAGCTGCTCTTCATCTCCGGTCACTGCTTCTCATGTGTTTCCATGCTTTATGGCTGCAGGATGAATTGCAAACATCATGTTTTTTTGTTTGTTTTTTTTTGCTGAGATGGCGAGTCTTGTGGACCCATCTGCTTGTTTGAGTCTTTCCTATTTTCTGCAGATTTCTAAGTATTGTGAAGCTGTTGCTGTCTCATCACATGTGGCTTTACACATTCAAGGCGTTGTCACAGTTCTGCTCTTTGTTTTGTTTTGTTTCCAGGAAGACTTTAACCCAAAGGCTTTAACTTACAGTAGCAGGGTTTTGCACTCTGATACTGGGTGACTTCAAATTTTGGGCTACCATCTATTAAGTTGAGTTGCCAACCGTGAAAAACACCTGGAAGAAGAAGAAGAAGTTCATTATGAGTTGTTGAATGTAATTGTTGTCTGTTTGCCTGTCATTCTGTTCTTTGTTCCCTGTGGTTTTTGGTTTATTGTTTGTTCTAGTTTTTCCATTAAATACCTGCACATAGATCCTGGACTCTGCCTGTTTTTCGGATCTTCTCTACAACATAAAAGTTGTTCACTGGCATGTGTCTCTGACTAGTGCATCTTTGAGCCTACATTTATTATAAGTAAAATACTTAAGTACTGTTAAAATCAGATACTCTAAGAATTTTACTCAAGTTGTTTTGGAATTGGTGACTTGTAACTTGTAGTGGAGGAATTTTCACTGTGAGGTTTCTGTACTTTTACTCAAGTATTGTACACTTTACACCTCTGCATTGAAGTCAAGTTTAATGTGATAGTTTCAACATTAAAATTTCAACTGTACAATATTGTTATTCCCAGTTTTGGAATTGGTGACTTGTAACTTGTAGTGGAGGAATTTTCACTGTGAGGTTTCTGTACTTTTACTCAAGTATTGTACACTTTACACCTCTGCATTGAAGTCAAGTTTAATGTGATAGTTTCAACATTAAAATTTCAACTGTACAATATTGTTATTCCCAAGATTTTTCACTTCTGCTCCGCAAGAATTTAACACGTTCCCTGGTCTACTGGTAAAATTTTTGTTAGGTGTGTCAGAGGTTCTGGGTTTGAATCGCCTTTATTGTTTACATTTTTTTTCTCATTAAATCCAAAGATGCTCATTGCTCATCAGTGATTGCATATCAAGAACTGGGATACGTTTGTGTGTATTTTGCTTTGTGTGTTTACCGGTATGAATAGAGAGTCTCTGCAATAGCGTTTAGCGTAGGGTGACCATACGTGCCATTTTCCCAGGACGCGTCCTGGGAAAATGGCACGTATGGTCACCCTAGTTTAGCGTTTAGCATTAATTGAAGCGCTCGTCTATGTGAAGACGTGCACAAGCGCTGATATAACACTGTTCCCTTATCACAGCGGCAACGAGCACTCGGCACAATTTCAGAAACAACACATTCCAGCTCAAAATCGCTGCTTGTCAAATGAACAAAATCAATACTCTTCTAGTCAACTGGAGATGATTCATTTGTATTAGGTACATCCGTGCCGCAAGATGTTTTGAAAAGCGGTGGGGACAATATCGACCCTCGGAAAAAGTGGTGGGGACAAGTCCAACCCATTTCACCCGAAAATTACGCCTGTGGGTCTTGCAGACTAAAATGGCCGCCATGGCCGAACCAAAAATGGGTTTTCAGCTTGATGCCATAGGAGAACCCTTTTAAGCTCCCAAAAGAACCTTTTACTCTAAAGTTCTTTAGAGAACCATATATTTAATGTTATTTTAAAGAACCCAGAAATGGTTCTTCACAGCAGTGCTTCAAGGAATCCTTGAGCTAATAGTGCTTTAAGGAACCACTTACTACCAAGGGCTTTATAGGACCAAGGCTGCGTTCCTGTCCATTTTTTTATGCCCTTTACTCGCATACTTCCCTCCGTCTCGTTTACTCGGATGTACGTCATTGATTATGTTGCATGAGTGCCCACTTCTGGCGGAACCCTTGGAATGTACACTCTGTAAGTATTTTAAAAAATTTTCCCCCTGCTTTTAATACAATGTATTAAGCTGAAGATAAAATAATGGTTGTGCTGTGTGTAGGAAGGTCTCAGTGCTTATTGTTTTCTTTCTTGTTCAGATTAATGTGATGATATGTTACGTGTGGATCAGATACAGAGTTTGAGAGAACATGTATTCATCTGTGCTGCATGTGAAAGATGGACATGTGCTTTCACTTTGTTTTGTTGTGAAACTCGTTTTTCTTATTTTATGCAGGACAATTAAGTCAGATGTATTTGTGTTATTATGAGTTTGGTGTTGTATGATATTATATCTTTAAATAGACTCTCCATCAGAGGCGCAGAGAGTTTGAGAACAGTGACCAAACATGCAAGTTTCTCTATCACGTTTCATTCTCTCTGCCTCTCTTATTGAAAATCAATTGTCCATATAGTGGCCCAAAAAATGTTTTTGGACACTTAAATCACACTTTCAAATGACTGAATTTCATTGCATTAAACACAATAGAAATGATGCTCAAGCTTTTCTCAGAACTAAGTTCTCTTTTCTGAGACACTTTTCATTTATTTTTAACCAATTGGTCTCAACGTCCTTTTTAGTGGATGCAGGGGCAGCATTAGAGATTTGGAGGCAATTCCACGTATTGGGCCTCTACACAACAAGTATGTGCTTTTGTAGCCCTTATTTTGCTGTTCCTCTCTCTCATAGTTTGTAGTTTATTTACCTCTTCTCAACTTGTCCATGGGATAGTGTAGCTAACTTCAGTGAATAATTAGTAAACCTGATGTTGTTCCAAAGCTGAAATACCTTATTTTTTGCTGATGACAAAACAAGAAATTACAAACAAATCAATAAATCAATCAATCAATCAGACTTGCTCTTGGCCATTTAATGGTAGTGAATTGTTTTTGGGTTTTTTTAAGGATCCAATACATGTCATAAAATAATCCCATGCAAATCGTCCCATATTCTGAAGTGTTCTGAAGGCATACGGGAACAACACTGTAAATGCCTCTATTATTAAGCGAAAATCTTCCATCGTTGCGCTGTTGTGTACATTCATGCTAATACGCATAAAGGTTCGAAAGCTGTCACTGGGGTGGTACCTTTTTAAAAGGTACACCTTTGTACCTAAAGGGTCCATATTGGTACCTTAAAAGTACTTATTAGTAACTAAAAGGTAGACAAGTGTACCTCTTGAAAAGGTACCGCCCCAGTGACAGCTTTCGAACTTGTTAGATTTTTCTGTATTTGGCTGAGCAGTTGTTTGGGTGGCTCATCAATATATTAGATTTCTCTAATACATAATAAGTAAGCTTGATCTGAGTTCTTGTTGGGATAAGAATTTATTGAATAAAGCAGGTCTTCAACAGGGATGTTTGTCAGTCTTCAAAATATCTTAACCCTTGTAAGAATCTTAGCTTCTCCCAAAGTTCTGTCTGTGGGACAAACGTTTTTTATTGGTAACAGAAAGGATGCACGTTCTCATCTTTTTTTTCTGTTAATTACCATGTTGCCCTGCCTGTCTATTTTTTCTTCAAAAGCACCATCTTAAATAATGCCATCGTGTTCTAGGGAAGAAAGTAATACAGGTTCGTAAAAATATGAGTGTGAGTAAATTATGACATGTTTAATTTTTTGGGGCAAACTATTACTCTAATTACTGAGAAATTGTTTACATTTTTTTAGAAAGGTAATCTGTAACCTTATGAAGTTAAAATTTCCAGGCACAAATAGGACGAAATATGTGCCATCATCAGAGTGACATTCATTGTTGAGATGAAGCTTTTAAACATTGTACGCTGCTATCAATTTACATATGCCTCTATCACTCTAATTCAGTGCTGAACACAAAGTTTGGTTATTTACAGAACTGACAACTGCATTCTGAACTGAATTTAGCTGCAGTATATACTTGGCCATTGTGTTCATCACCTGAGATTGAGGGGTTTGGTTCAGCACAGCACACAACTGTACGACCCTCACTATGTCTGCAGTTTACATGTAAAGTGTGTACAGAATTTCAGCCTACGATGCCTGAGATGGACTGTGAACAGAAGTTCCTCCATAGAATGACTGACTACATATACTGAAATGCACAATGTATAATAATTATCAACCACAAGAGACCTTTCTTCAACGTTTGATCAGACTTCCAGTTTGAATTAAGTTTGCAAAATATCAATTTTTGTTGTTGAGCTGAAATATGGACGCTGTGTGTGTTCATGTAGTAGTAGGGCTGGGTGATATGGATAAAATAAATAAATAAATAAAAAATCACAATAAAATTGTTCATATCAGTTGATAACAATAATTGACCTATCGGTAAGCCCCGCCCCCCTTAGTTACTGTTGCAAACTTGGACAAACAAAAGTTGCTAACTGTCTTACAATAACAGCTGTCAGTGTGAAAACCTTGTCCTAAGATGTTTTTGATAAATTTTGGACACAGAAGGACCACCATTCAAAATAGGACTTAAATATGCCATTGAGGGATATATAAAATAAATTAAATAAATATGTGGGTAACAAGATTAATTTGGAAGCGAGGGTTTACAGATCACAATGCAAGCGGGATCGCAGATGACAACATCCTGTATTCATGCACCACAGGGTAAGATTAAAGGGATAGTTCACCCAAAAATGAAAATTTGATGTTTATCTGCTTACCCACAGGACATCCAAGATGGAGGTGACTTTGTTTCTTCAGTAGAACACAAACAAAGATTTTTAACTCAAACCGTTGCAGTCTATCAGTCTTACAATGGAAGTGGATGGGAATCACGGCTTTGAGAGTAAAAAAAAAAAAAAAACGTACACAGACAAAACCAAATTAAACCCTGCGGCTCGTGACGATACATTGAGGTCTTACGACACGAAACGATCGATCTGTGCAAGAAACTGAACAGTATTTATGTCATTGTTTACCTCTGTTCCACCGCAATGTCCAACTGTCCTGAGCGCATTCACAACATCCGGTGCATCAATATACAGTGGGTACGGAAAGTATTCAGACCCCCTTAAATTTTTCACTCTTTGTTATATTGCAGCCATTTGCTAAAATCATTTAAGTTAATTTTTTTTCCTCATTAATGTACACACAGCACCCCATATTGACAGAAAAACACAGAATTGTTGACATCTTTGCAGATTTATTAAAAAAGAAAAACTGAAATATAACATGGTCCTAAGTATTCAGACCCTTTCCTTTTCTCTATGGCACTGAAACCTAAAGATGTCTGAGTTCTGGTCCCCGTGCAGCTGATACTCAACTGCCATTGGCTCATCTGCGTTCGAGGGGAGGGGCTTACCTATTGGTCCCAAAGCTTTCCTACTCTTCTACTACAAACTCAAAAGTGTGTACTTTTTCCTCACCGAAAGAGTACATAAAGGCGTAGTATAAGTTGGCACATTGGGACACAGCATTTGTTGAGTCAATGGTGTCAACGGCAACCAGGAAGTGAAGCTGAGTGTATCTCAAACACTTTGACATAATTTGAGTCTGTAGTTTGTTTTGTTCCAGTGAAGAATCAGTGGTGTGAAACATCAATCACATTTATGTTAATATTTGGTTGTAACGTGTATGCGAGTGCCTTAAAACAAAAAGTGGATTTTTAGTGGCATGAAAAGTGAATAATTCTATATATTATTTATATATTCTAATAACATCTTTCATGTTTTACAAACGTAGCATACACAATCAGGAGAAACAAACAGAAGGAACAATACAAAATTGGTAGAACATGAATAGTTATACTAATAGAAAAGCAAAAAGATGGAGCAACATAGAGGCAAACTAACACAAAGCTTAAGAAACAAACACGGTTCTGAACGTCAGTGGTTCAAACTGCTTCTCTATCGTCTGAGCAGAAGTGAATCCATCAGTAAATAGACTCTCAGAGTCATGGGACGTCGTTGTGTGTGACTGATGTAGAATAAACTCTAGACTTGTTTCAGTGTGTGATCTGCATTGTGTTTAATCAATGGAAATGCATATCTGTTTTTCTTCTGCTTTTAGTGCTTATGTCCCTCATCTACTCTGAACTCAGTCAAGGTGAAACAACCGTTTCTGGAAACGCTCAAGGTGAAACACTCGTTTCTGGAAACGCTCAAGGTGAAACAACCGTTTCTGGAATCGCTCAAGGTGAAACAACCGTTTCTGCAAACGCTCAAGGTGAAACACTCGTTTCTGGAATCGCTCAAGGTGAAACAGATTCTGAAACCTTTCAAGGTACTGTGCAGCACTACAGAGGTGTAAAGAGTACATGAAAACCATACTTCAGTAAAAGTTCAGATACCTTCCAGTGAAAATTACTCCATTAAAAATTGCAAGTCACCAATTCCAAAACAACAAGTAAAAGTCTTAGAGTATTTGATTTTAACAGTGCTTAAGTATTTTACTTATACTAAATAGGCTCAAAGGTGCATTAGTAAAGAGACATGCCAGTGAACACTTCAAATAAAATTGAACACCTCAAAATTGCACAAAAATTGCAAATAAAATTAAAAAGTCAAAGCCTTCTTGCACTGGCTGTGCTGGTTTGGGCCTCATTGCCGGCTGCAGTCATGTCCTCATCTCATATATAAAACACCTGTGACTCACAACTACTTGCTAAGGAACTCGCATTCACATAAAGTAGCCTTGTTGACTAGTTTGGGTGAGTAAGGGCAAAACACACAAGCTATAGTACTTTCAGTGCCCTGTAGTTGGCGATATCACTTCTTTTGTAGCAATAATAAACTGCTGCAGAAAAATCTAGATGTCATGCAAAATGTAATGTAAAACGGCAACACTCATTACAAATGTAGTGGAGTAAAGAGAAGATACATATTCAAAAATGTAGTGAAGTAGAGAGTAAAAGTTGCTAATATTTTTGAAACTAAGTATCCAAAAAGATACTCAAGTACAGTAACTAATTACATTTACTCCAATACGTTACACCTCTGTCCCGGATAGTGCAACACATTGAGATTACAGGGATCTAACATCTTGGCCACAAACACTGTTCTTTATTTTCTGGTTTGGACAATCAAATTGGCCCAGAGACAACAATTTGCATATTCAGTTTCACATGATTCAACTTAAATGGCAGAATTGCAGCGCTGCAGTCATGTCCTCATCTCATATATAAAACACCTGTGACTCACAACTACTTGCTAAGGAACTCGCATTCACATAAAGTAGCCTTGTTGACTAGTTTGGGTGAGTAAGGGCAAAACACACAAGCTATAGTACTTTCAGTGCCCTGTAGTTGGCGATATCACTTCTTTTGTAGCAATAATAAACTGCTGCAGAAAAATCTAGATGTCATGCAAAATGTAATGTAAAACTGCAACACTCATTACTAATGTAGTGGAGTAAAGAGAAGATACATATTCAAAAATGTAGTGAAGTAGAGAGTAAAAGTTGCTAATATTTTTGAAACTAAGTATCCAAAAAGATACTCAAGTACAGTAATTTATTTACTCAAATACTTTACACTTCTGACTGCAGCAAATTTGATTTAATTTATTGAACAAATGTGAATTGTGTTGTAGTATTTGTCTACTACTCCAACAACATTTATGTCAGGGGTCTCCAAACTCGGTCCTGGAGGGCCGGCGTCCTGCAGAGTTTAGCTCCAACTTGCCTCAACACACCTGGCTGGAAGTTTCAAGTATACCTAGTAAGGCCTTGATTAGCTGGTTCAAGTGTGTTTAATTAGGGTCGGAGCTAAACTCTGTTGGACACCGGCCCTCCAGGACAGAGTTTAGAGACCCCTGATTTATGTCTTACTGATGTTTTATGTCAGGGGTGTCCAATCCTGCTCCTCCCAATTAAACACGTATCAGCTAATCATAGTCTTGCCATAAGCATACTAGAAACTTCCAGGCAGGTGTGTTGAAGCAAGTTGGAGCTAAACTTTGCAGGACACCGGCCCTCTAGGACCGAGTTTGGACACCCCTGTTTTATGTTCATATTTTGCTGTCATACATCTTCACACAGAATTATTTGTGAATGTCCTTATGCTACTCAAACACTGCTGCTTCTGTAGTCTGCCATTCATTCGAAGTTCATTCAGTAGTTCAGTCAGACAATCATGTCAAGAGATCATAGTTCACTGTATTACAGAATTGACTTCTGGACAGTGAGTTTTGTTTGCTTAATTATGAGGTATTTCTGAAATGTCAGAGAAGATGACACATGATAAAGACAAGCTCATCCAGTGAGTTCATACTTGTTCTCTTTTCTTGTGCTGTTAAAAAAGTAAGTCACCAAGTCACTCCTGAGATTCATGCATTTTATTTTATTATATTTTATTTTATTTTACTTTCAAAGTGAAATATAGGAAAACAACCTAGTTGAATGCAACAGTTTTCACTGTAATTAAGGACTGTGTGCCATTCAGATCTTGTGCATCAATTACGCTTAGTGTTATTCATTTATATAATTTTGGTTGGAAAGCTTGTTAGAGATAAAAGACTGAAAACAGTCAGCTAAAAGTTATAAATTCCCAATTTCTTATCAGTACTTTTAAAACCTGCCAAATGAAAACAGTCCCATATACAGGTCAGAACAGGAACTGTTTAACAGCTATAAATACAGACCAAACAAAAAGCATTACACCTGCAGTGAGCTGCTTCTCATCAGTCTGAGAAAAGTCTGAATGGCATTAGATCACCTTTAAAATACTTACTGTTTGTGAAGAATTATAAAATACTTACTTTACTAGTGCTGTTGATCAGCAGGTCAACAGCTGACTATCATTCACAAACTAAAGCAAAAACATTTATAAATAAATAAATAATAAAAACTATAAAGTGACATTAACACATTTAACTCTTTCTGGATATAGTGGAAAGTTTCACATTACCATAAGATAACTTAATAATACTGAAAATTTACTTAAGTTATATTGTAAATATTAGACAAGCTGCAATTGTGTGTAAATTGTGACATTAAAGGGATAGTTCAACCAAAAATGAAAATTAAGTCATCATTTACTCATCTTTGTGTTGTGCTAATGCTGTATACTGTTAATGCAGTAATGTGGCAGCATATTATGACAAAACCGAGAAAAGAGAAAACAACTGGCACGATTCGGTTTAAATGTAAACCTGCTTATTTTTAAACAAAGTTTAAAGATTGTTGCAACTGAATTATTGGATAAACCTCGATTTAATCTAGATTTAAGCTTAATCCTTAATGGTGCAACCCACCACAGAAATGCTCCCATGCGGCGCGTGTCATACTATATTCAGACAGGGGCGCAACTGCACATTTACTGAGGCAAGATCCCTGTATTCTAGCCCCTGACACTAACTCCCACAGACAACTTTCTGTAAGTCAATGACCAAAAGTTCATTAACTAGCTTGTGTATGGAAGGATATACAAACTCATCAGGGGTGAAAAAAGTGACAGAGGTTCAAACCCACTCCCCCATCTTCAATACCATAGGAAAAAAAGGTGAAAAGTGAAAAGAAAAACAAAAAAGTGTGTTGTATAACATCCTCTTTAACTCCTGAGGGCTGACCCCAGACAGTATGATGCATTTTTTAAGTAATTTTCTTCAAACACATGTAATATTGCTCACTTTTTAGTTAGGTAATTTCATCTGCATCCCCCCCATTTTTACTTATAGAGATAATTCATGGAAAACGTGCCATGCCTCAGTGTAAGATTTCTGTCACCTGGTAGAAATACAAATACTATTGAAATTAATGTCATGATATTCCCACTATAACCACTAGATGGCAGCAGAGGATCATTCATTGTCTCATTTACCATTTCCACTCCGTAATAGTATATAATATCACATTTAAAAATAACTTCTTTGTCAAAGTTCAGCATTGTTTTATACGAAGTAGGAAGTAGCAAGAGTTTTCAAAAAAACAAATCTAATATCGGTTAATGGTCACTTGACATGCAGATAAACAAATTAAATATTTGATCTTTTTATTGTGTTTTATTTTGATTGTTTTTATTTTTAAATGATTTATTTTATTTTTTGTATTTTTATGATTTAATTATTAGCTTTTCATCAACCCCCTGCGGTTCTCTCACAAACCTCAGTTTGGTTAACCCTGCTTTATAGGACTGATATTGTGCAGTTATTAGTGATTTTAAAACGTGTTTTAGAAAGCTGAATACAGTTACATTCACACACAGTTCAGTTATTAGTGCTTCTTAATCCTGGTTCTGGGGTCCCCGATCTGCACATTTATGTCTCCTTTATCTGACTCACTCAGTTCAGCTCATCTAGCTCTCTGTTAATCAGGTAATCAGGTGTGTTCAATAAGAGAGACGTGCAGAACCACATCGAGACATCCCCAAAACCAGGATTAAGAACCACTGAATTAGAGTCACAACTGCATATTATAACTGAAGGGGAACAACATGTTGTGTCATAACATATCACAAGAGAAAAATGTGACAGTATGTATCGTCTATAGTTCAACCAAAATTTAGACAGATTTAATTTAGCATGAAATATGGTAATGGCACATCAAATGTGGTGAATCCAGAAGGTCACACACTAAAGCTTCTTTGTTTATTAATTGTAATTAATAATTTAAAAAAATACATTACTTTATAAAATTCAGTAATTAAAACATTTTAAATGTATGTAGTGAGGGACAGAGTGAAATCATATGGGTCTAATATAATTCTGTATTTTTAACTAAGCAGAATCATGAATATTTCTGTTCTGGGGTCTCTATTGCTCTCTGCATCAGGCTCTTATTCAAGTCCATTCCTGATCTAACACCACATTTAGGTGTTTGTCTGAGCATGAGACTGTTAGAATGGATCTCCATCCAGTCACTTTACCAGACCCTGAGACAGAACTGTTTTAAACAACATCAATCTGTGACGTTAAAAACCTTGAAATATAGATGTTCTCTTTCTCACGGAGGCAAATATGTTTTGAAACCAAACAATCATAAAATTAAACAACAATAGCAAGCATTTTTACTTATAGAGATAATTCATGGAAAACGTGCCATGCCTCAGTGTAAGATTTCTGTCACCTGGTAGAAATACAAATACTATTGAAATTAATGTCATGATATTCCCACTATAACCACTAGATGGCAGCAGAGGATCATTCATTGTCTCATTTACCATTTCCACTCCGTAATAGTATATAATATCACATTTAAAAATAACTTCTTTGTCAAAGTTCAGCATTGTTTTATACGAAGTAGGAAGTAGCAAGAGTTTTCAAAAAAACAAATCTAATATCGGTTAATGGTCACTTGACATGCAGATAAACAAATTAAATATTTGATCTTTTTATTGTGTTTTATTTTGATTGTTTTTATTTTTAAATGATTTATTTTATTTTTTGTATTTTTATGATTTAATTATTAGCTTTTCATCAACCCCCTGCGGTTCTCTCACAAACCTCAGTTTGGTTAACCCTGCTTTATAGGACTGATATTGTGCAGTTATTTATTATTTTAAAACGTGTTTTAGAAAGCTGAATACAGTTACATTCACACACAGTTCAGTTATTAGTGCTTCTTAATCCTGGTTCTGGGGTCCCCGATCTCTGGGGACCCCGATCTGCACATTTATGTCTCCTTTATCTGACTCACTCAGTTCAGCTCATCTAGCTCTCTGTTAATCAGGTAATCAGGTGTGTTCAATAAGAGAGACGTGCAGAACCACATCGAGACATCCCCAAAACCAGGATTAAGAACCACTGAATTAGAGTCACAACTGCATATTATAACTGAAGGGGAACAACATGTTGTGTCATAACATATCACAAGAGAAAAATGTGACAGTATGTATCGTCTATAGTTCAACCAAAATAAAAGTTTAGACGGATTTAATATGGTAATGGTAAATGGATATGGAAATATGGTAATGGAAAATCAAATGTGGTGAATCCAGAAGATCACACATTCAAGATTCTTTGTTTATTAATTGTAATACATAATTAAAAAAAAATACACAGACGGATGGTCGCTCTCTTGAAGCAACACACACAGAGGCTGCTATTGAGAATCCTGAGATGCTTCATGACGGAGCCAGAGCCTCCTCAAATAAACTGAGATGAGAAAACTTATCGCAATGCATGAATAAAACATGAAACTGCATTAATGTATAAACTATATAGTTTTATAACACATTTACAAAGTAATTTTTTCCACTGAAAGAGCTGTTTGAGTAACTTCATGTTTTTGTCTTTCTTCACAGCTTTACCCACATCTACACTGACTGTGACTCCAGACAGTCCTGTATTCACTGGAGAGAGAGTGAGTCTGAAGTGTGTGATAAACTCTGATCACAGTAACTGGAGATATGAGTGGTATAAAGACAGCACTAAACTGTCTGAGCATAACACTGTAAACACTCTCATTATTGAACAATCTGAAACATCTGATGAGGGTCGGTACACGTGTAAAGGACACATAGATGGAAGATCAGTCTCATCACAGTCAAGCTCTGATGTTTCTCTCTCAGTGACGGGTGAGTTTAATATCATTGTCCTCCTAAATGAGCCTAAATTTGACTAATCATATTGAAAGTTGTAAACACATTTACAATGTTTTTTTTTTTTTTGAGTCACTTTGTTATTTTAATCTTTTTTTTTACTGTTTTATTTTGGTTATTTTTATTTTTTAAATATTTATTTGAATGTTTTTTTTTTTTTCTGATTTAATTATTCAATTTTCATTAACTCACAAAACCCAGTTTGAGAGACCCTTCTTTATAAGACAGATACTGTGCAGTTATCAATGACTTTAATACTTGTTTTAGAAAAATTAATAAGTTACATTCATGCACAGTTCAGTTATTAATAAGAGTGACACATGCATATTATAACTGAAGTGAATATATAACTCAGGACACGCATCCACATTGACAGTGAACCTGTTAGTGAACAGAAACACACTGGACAGATAAATGTGATGTGATGCAGTTATTCAGCAGTGCACACTCAAATCTTGGATCTCATTTTACTGATCAGGCAGGCAATGAACACATAAGGCAGCTCGTATGGATTTCATAAGCCTGGAATATATATTTATATGATAATTTAATGGAGTAATGTGGCAGCATATTATGACAAAACTGAGATGAGAGAAAACAACTGAGAAAACACCTCAGAAGTGCTCCCATGCGGCGCGTGTCATACTATATTCAGACAGGGGCGCAACTGCACATTTACTGAGGCAAGATCCCTGTATTCTAGCCCCTGACACTAACTCCCACAGACAACTTTCTGTAAGTCAATGACCAAAAGCCCATTAACTAGCTTGTGTATGGAAGGATATACAAACTCATCAGGGGTGAAAAAAGTGACAGAGGTTCGAACCCACTCCCCCATCTTCAATACCATAGGAAAAAAAGGTGAAAAGTAAAATAAAAATAAAAACAGAAAACAGAAAAGTGTGTTGTATATCATCCCCTTTAACTCCTGAGGGCTGACCCTAATATTTTATTTTTTTTTTTAACAGTAATTTTCTTCAAACACATGTAATATTGCTCACTTTTTAGTTAGGTAATTTCATCTGCATCCCCCCCATTTTTACTTATAGAGATAATTCATGGAAAACGTGCCATGCCTCAGTGTAAGATTTCTGTCACCTGGTAGAAATACAAATACTATTGAAATTAATGTCATGATATTCCCACTATAACCACTAGATGGCAGCAGAGGATCATTCATTGTCTCATTTACCATTTCCACTCCGTAATAGTATATAATATCACATTTAAAAATAACTTCTTTGTTAAAGTTCAGCATTGTTTTATACGAAGTAGGAAGTAGCAAGCGTTTTAAAAAAAAACGAATCTAATATCGGTTAATGGTCACTTGACTTTATAGCGATAACTAGAAAAAATGTTCCATGCTTCAGTGGAAGATTTCTGTCACCTGGTAGAAAAACAAATACTATTGAAATGGCTGTCATGATATTCCCACTCATAACCACTAGATGGCAGCAGAGGATCATTCATTGTCTCATTTACTATTTCCACTCCGTAATCGTATATAATATAACAATTAAAAATCACTTCTTTGTCAAAGTTCAGCATTGTTTTATACAAAGTATGAAGTAGCAAGAGTTAAAAAAAAAAAAAAAAAAACTCTACTTGATCTACTTGAATCACACAAATGGCCTAGTTTGAATTAAAAATGGCAGTTTTCGGTGAAAGGTGGCTTGTTTGTATCCTTGTTAATAATCTCAGTTCCTCTCAAATGTAAATCAAACACCCATTCACAAACATATTGTGACTTTTGTATTTTTTGAGCAATAGAGATACTCAGAAATGAACTGATATTAATGTTAATCACTTTGCCCTTTTATAAGCAACAACGTTAAATGTTGAATGACTTTATAGAACTTACATTTCTGTTAGTTCACTTGGATATTGCTGTCCTTATTTTAACGCATTGTTCTTTTCTCCTTGTCTTCTCTGTTCTGCGCCCAGAGCTTTTTCTCCTCTATTCATCTGACTCTGTCAGTGACAGTAACGGGTTGATATGTAGCCTACTCACTTTATTATACATTTTGAACTCATTAAAAATGCTAAAAACCGTTAAATAAAAATGTTTAATTACATTATTTTTAACAACTAAGCTTTTGATTATTTATTACGTTTTATTAAAGAAGCTTTTTACAGAAGGATTTCGGCCCCTATGCACTGCATGTACCGAACACCCTGTTTTGCGCCACTGTATTCGGATACGCCACGTGTTCAGGGGTTTGGTGGAAAACAAATCGAAATTTAACGTTTTATAAGAATATCCTGACCTTGGCTGTTGGGCTCTGTGCACGACTAAGTGTTCATGAGACTATTAGCACAACAGTTCACTCCGACTCGACCAGGAAAAGCGCAAAGGTTATGAAACAACAACAACAACAACAAAAACTATATTGTTTTTTAGCACATTTGCAAAGTAATTATTTCCTCTGAACTGCTGTTTCAGTCACTTCATGTTTTTTTGTCTTTCTTCACAGATTTACCCACATCTTCACTGACTGTGACTCCAAACAGTCCTGTATTCACTGGAGAGACAGTCAATCTGACGTGTGAGATAAACCCTGATCACAGTGACTGGAGATATGAGTGGTATAAAGACAGCACTAAACTGTCTGAGCGTAACACTGGAAACAGAAACACTCTCACTATTAAACAATCTAAATCATCTGATGAGGGTCAGTACAGCTGTAAAGGACACATAGATGGAAGATCAGTCTCATCACAATCAAGCTCTGATATTTATCTCTCAGTGACGGGTGAGTTTAATATCATTGTCCTCCTAAATAATCCTATTTGATGTTATTGAAAGTTTATGATTCTCCTAAATTATGTAAATGTTGTACACTGTGAAATTGTGTAATATGTGAATTAAAGAACATAAATGTTGACTGAATATACAAATCAGTACGGTGGCTGAGAAGTGCTAAACAAATCACAATTCTGAAAACAAAATAACAAATTACAAATGCAAATGCAAGTCTAAAAAACAAAATAACAATTCAGAAAGCACAACAACAATTCAGAAAACATTATAACAAGTCAGAAAACACAATGACAAATTAGAAAACAAAATAACAAGTCAGAAAACACAACGACAAATCAGACAAACCGGAAGAGGTAGGTATAGTTTGAGACAGCGCCATTGGTTTGGGATTACTCACTGCTGACTGGACGAGACATCTGTCAATCATCAACTTATACAGAAAGAACCAGCCGAAGAACAGCAGTCGTGGTAGAAAGTTCGGAGATGGTATTAAAGTAGCTCAGTTTAAAAGTATTGTATGAATTGCCCTTACTCTGGAATAAAAAATACGGAGTGTATATTCACATTTAGTTAAAAGTAGCTGAAAACATCAGCTCTAGTGGCGCAGATGGATAAGCACTTCTCGGCCACCGTAAATCAGTGTTTCATTTAGTTGTTACCAATAATTGGAAATATTTTTAATAATCAACACCAACTACAAGCAAACCAGATATTTAATTTAGTGCAGTATTTTTCTCATAAGGATATTTTGAGTTCATAACAGTGATCATGATACTGTAATGATACTGTTTCAATCAATATTTACTCATATGTGTATTAATACATCGAGAGCAAAACCTGTAGTGAATGTTACACCAGATCAGATCAGTGTGTGTTCAGAGGAGAGACAGTCACTCTCTTTACTTTTACTTTAGTCTCTGTCACTATGATTACAGGCAGGGCTTGATATTAATGCTTTTGCTCAGCAGCCACTGTGGCTAGTGGTTTTCCAAAATTACTAACAACTCTAAGCTTTTTCACTGACTTCAATTTTGTTGGGAAATTACATTTTATATGATTCAAGTTGACTATTGCATAGTAAAAATTACTTAAATTAATTTCCAGGTCATTTTCCCCTAACCTTATTAAATGTATGCATCATCTTTCATATCAAATTCTTACATTTTATTAATAATTTCAGTTACTGTAATAAGACACTATAGGGCTGTTACCAATCAAATTAAATCAATATCATCAAAATGTATGTTTCCACTGCAGAAAGAAACTGAAGCAGCTGATGTGGCATTTAGATGCATTTACACAGACAGTTTAATGATGCTGAAATGTAGCCATTTCTCCTGTCTTATGACTTTTTACAGTGCATTATGTTGTATTCTCTGGATTTATCCTCACAAAGAATATTAAGGCAACAGAAAAATAATTGGGAAAAAATATAAGCAGCAAAAGAATACACAATAAGGCATCTTCAAAACCCAGGTGCTGCTCCAAAACATAGGCCACCTTTCTCACCAGCCACTTTGTTACAGAGAGACTTTCTAGGGGTACAACAATATGTTGTGTCACAATATATAGCAAAGCAAAAATGCAACAATAAGTATTGTAGAAAGTTACTGTATGTATCGTCTGTAGATCAATGAAAGTGAAAGTTTAGACAGATTTAATTTAGCATGAAATATGGTAATGGCTCATCAAATGTGGTGAATCCAGAAGGTCACACATCCAAGCTTCCTTGTTTATTAATGATAATTAATTTAAAAAAATGCAATTCATTACATCATACAATTCAGTAATTAAAATAGTTTAAATGTATGTAGTGAGAGACAGAGTGAAATCATATGGGTCTAATATAATTCTGTATTTTTAACTAAGCAGAATCATGAATATTTCTGTTCTGGTGTCTCTATTGCTCTCTGCATGAGGCTCTTATTCAAGTCCATTCCTGATCTAACACCACATTTAGGTGTTTGTCTGAGCATGTGTCTGTTAGAACGGATCTCCATGTGTGAAATAAGTGAAATACTGAATAATAAAAATGAATAACTGATTATTTGATTAAATGGAACAATGAAATTATCAATGATTATGATTACACATTAATAAAAAACAAACAAAATAATAACACAGATGTATAATGGACGCTCTCTTGATACAAAACACAGAGGTTGCTATCCACCTTATTTTTCAACGCGGAAGTAAGCCGTTTTCTGTGAATGTGCGAGACTTCCGGTTCATTAGCCGCTGTAGGAAAATAACCAGAAGAATAACAAAGTGCAGTAAATGGTAAAACTGTTTGCACTACAAACAAGTGTGTTCGTAATTAAGATAATATGTTAAAATAATATGGTAGAACACACCAGTTTGCAAGCAGGAACACAAGCTGTTTTGTAGCTAAAAATAGATGGAAGCGAACGACACCGTAAGCCAGACACATTAAACTTACAAATGGCTGAGTGCCCTTACGAGAAAAATAATGTGGATTGAGAATCCTGAGATCCTTCATGACTCCTCAGAGCCTCCTCAAAAAAACTGAAATGAGAAAACTAATGACAGTACACAAATAAAACAAAAAACATAACCAATATTATGAAATATGACATAACATAATGAATTAATACATTTACAAAATATATTTCCCTGAAAGAGCAGTTTGAGTCAGTTTATGTTTTTGTCTTTCTTCACAGATTTACCCAGATCTACACTGACTGTGACTCCAGACAGTCCTGTATTCACTGGAGAGACAGTCAATCTGAAGTGTGTGATTGAGTCTCACAGTAACTGGAGATATGAGTGGGATAAAGGCACAGACAGTGTAATGTTACAGACGTCTGAGCGTTACACTGTAAACAGAGACACTCTCACTATCAAAGGAGTAACTGCATCTGATCAGAATCTGTACTGGTGTAGAGGACAGAGAGATGAGAGACCAAAATCATCACAATCAAGCTCTGTTTATCTCTCTGTGACAGGTGAGTTGAATATCATTGACCTCCTAAACTCACTCTATGATCACGTCCAATTGAGCAACTGTGGTTTTGTTCAGAATGGAAAACTCTTACTGCTTACCAAATTCAGCTCAGTATATACTGTATTCTGCCTATTTCTTCGTGAAACAAATCACATTATACAACAATACTGACTCAAACTGTCACATGACCTCATTACATTGCACGTTTATTTCAGCACACTTTTTACACTCTTAAATTATGGAAATATTGTACAGTCTGCAATCGTATGATATGTGAATACAACAGAACATGCATTTAGACTGGATATGAATATCAATGTTGTATGTTATACCAATTTTAACAAATATTTATTATGTCATTCAAATCTTAAATGTAATGCACACTGTTAGACATTTCAAGGGGTTGACACTGTTGCCAATAAGTTACTGTAATTAAGATTTACAGTAAACTGACATATGAAAACAATATGAAATACACAAACCTCTCAAAATCATAATTAAGTTCTTCTCTTTAGAATGATTAGTCTCAGCGTGGCTGGCATAAGCTCATGTCTGTCTTGATGCTTCAGTGCAGTTGCCTTTAAGTTAACTAATGTGAAATTGTGTTCAGGTGTAAGTTAACGTTGGCCAGTAACCTATTGAGTAAATAAAATCCTATGTTAGCTAGGTTAAACAAATTTTTATGGCCGCCTTTCTGGTTTTTGCATTAGTTCATTATAGTTTTGTTCATGGAATTTTAGATTTACCTTTTTTTTTGTTTGTGTGTTTTAATGTTAATATAAGATAAGTGTTGCTCGTTAAAATAATTTTAATTTGGTAATTCAATAAGCTGACAAAGTCGTTTGTTAATTGAAACAACAAAGTTTATGTTACCGCCATGTTGACGAGTAAATGTTTCTAGGTTAAACTGGTGTGCAAAAAAACTGACAAAAAACACACAGACATACAAACATACATGTTTACCTGCTTGCTGGTCTTTCTTATTCTCTCATGAGGTGCATCGACTCACAGTGCAGATGTTTCCCGGATCTCTTCCACTCATGGGTTCAATTCCCGGATAAAACCCGCGGTGCGACGTGACAAAAGACAATATAGAACCCATTAAAATCAGTGATAATATCTATAATTGATGCTGGACAGTAAACTGATGCCCCGGTATATTTCTAGTACTTCAAGCGCTCGCACTGTTTCTGTGGCGTTGTAGACACTCTGTAAGACAAATCCTGACAATCCAAATATAAGAAATGAAGAAAATTAAAACCCTCAATGGAATGGCGCCAAAGAGGCAATTACAGCAAATACAGTAGTATACAGCAATAATAAAAACAAAAAATACTGTACGTCTCTGTATGTGGTGTTTGACGTCACAGAAAATCCCAATGATGCAAAGGGAATCACAGTTATTTGCTGTAAAGGGAATTTGCAGTATTATACTGGGTAATATACAGTAAATAAATGTAGAACTTACAGAAATGTCTTAACAGTGCAGTATTTTTCTTATAGGTTAATAACAGTGATCATGATATTGTGATGCTGTTTCATCAATATTTACTCATATGTGTATTAATACAGCGAGACCAAAACCTGTAGTGAAGGTGACTCCAGATCAGCGTGTGTTCAGAGGAGAGACAGTCACTCTCACATGTGACATACAGAGAGGAGGAAACTTTCAGTGGACATACAGCTGGTTTAAAGATGGAGACCCTCACGATACATACAGAACAACAACAAGAACAGCAGAGTTCAGTTTCAGAACTGATGTGTCTGATAATAGTGGTGAATACAGCTGTAGAGGAGAGAGATCAGACTCACAGAGATCAGACATCAGTGCTGCTGTTACACTGACTGTTTCAGGTGAGTCTTCAGATTCTGTTTAATGCTCATTAAAACAATATTTGTAGCTCAGTACAGTTTATATTTCTACACTGCAGTTTTGTCATCTGCCACTTTAAATGCTTTGAGCTCTTTAAAGTTGAATTCAGATTTGCTGTCAACGTTTTTATTGCTAATGGTCACATGACATGCAGATAAACAAATTAAACATTTCATTTGTTTTTATTTTTAAATGATTTATTTTATTTTTATATTTTTATGATTTAATTATTAGCTTTTGATCAACTCATAACCCCCTGTAGTTATCTCACAAACCTCAGTTTGGTTAACCCTGCTTTATAGGACTGATATTGTGCAGTTATTAGTGATTTTAAAACGTGTTTTAGAAAGCTGAATACAGTTACATTCACACACAGTTCAGTTATTAGTGCTTCTTAATCCTGGTTCTGGGGACCCCGATCTGCACATTTATGTCTCCTTTTTCTGACTCACTCAGTTCAGCTCATCTAGCTCTCTGTTAATCAGGCAATCAGGTGTGTTAAATAAGAGAGACGTGCAGAACCACATCGAGACATCCCCAAAACCTGGATTAAGAATCACTGAATTAGAGTCACAACTGCATATTATAACTGAAGGGACTTACAACTCAGGACTCACATCCACATTGACAGTGAACCTGCTGCACGAACAGAAACAACTAAATGACGTCTGTCATGTGTGGGTGATTGTAATGAGGGGCATGATGATAGAAAGGAAACAGGAACAGAACACTGAAAACTAAATTTAAACAGAACAATAACCCTTACAAAGTCATACATTGAGACTCAGTCACTCTGTTCTACAGACTCACATCTTGAGTGTGTTGCAAATTTTTTTTGTGGAGTTTCTCATTTAATGTCATGCACATTGTGACATTAAAGACTTTCCAGTGAACGTCTCAATCTTTAATACGTTCTGGGGGAACGACATGTTGTGTCATTTTATATCGCAATACAAAAAATGTGACAGTATGTATCGTCTATAGTTCAACCAAAATTTAGACAGATTTAATTTAGCATGAAATATGGTAATGGCACATCAAATGTGGTGAATCCAGAAGGTCACACATTCAAGATTATTTGTTTATTAATTGTATTACATAATTAAAAAATACATTACTTCATCAAATTCAGTAATTAAAACATTTTAAATGTATGTAGTGAGGGACAGAGTGAAATCATATGGGTCTAATATAATTCTGTATTTTTAACTAAGCAGAATCATGAATATTTCTGTTCTGGGGTCTCTATTGCTCTCTGCATCAGGCTCTTATTCAAGTCCATTCCTGATCTAACACCACATTTAGGTGTTTGTCTGAGCATGAGACTGTTAGAATGGATCTCCATCCAGTCACTTTACCAGACCCTGAGACAGAACTGTTTTAAACAACATCAATCTGTGACGTTAAAAACCTTGAAATATAGATGTTCTCTTTCTCACGGAGGCAAATATGTTTTGAAACCAAACAATCATAAAATTAAACAACAATAGCAAGCATTGCAAAAGCAGGTAAAGTAAGTAAAATAATAAAAATGAATAATTGATTAAATTTAATAATGAAATGATAAATTATTATGATTATACATGAATAAAAAAAAAGAAATAAATTAATAACAGAGACGTATGGTCGCTCTCTTGAAGCAACACACACAGAGGCTGTTATTGAGAATCCTGAGGTGCTTCATGACGGAGCCAGAGCCTCCTCAAATAAACTGAGATGAGAAAACTTATCACAATACATAAATAAAACACAAACATTATTATGAAATTCAATTAATTAATGTATAAACTATATAGTTTTATAACACATTTACAAAGTAATTCTTTCCACTGAAAGAGCTGTTTATGTTTTTGTCTTCACAGCTTTACCCACATCTACACTGACTGTGACTCCAAACAGTCCTGTATTCACTGTAGAGAGAGTGAGTCTGAAGTGTGAGATAAACCCTCTTTCTCACGGAGGCAAATATGTTTTGAAACCAAACAATCATAAGATTAAACAACAATAGCAAGCATTGCAAAAGCAGGTAAAGTAAGTAAAATAATAAAAATGAATAATTGATTAAATTTAATAATGAAATGATAAATTATTATGATTATACATGAATAAAAAAAAAGAAATAAATTAATAACAGAGACGTATGGTCGCTCTCTTGAAGCAACACACACAGAGGCTGTTATTGAGAATCCTGAGGTGCTTCATGACGGAGCCAGAGCCTCCTCAAATAAACTGAGATGAGAAAACTTATCACAATACATAAATAAAACACAAACATTATTATGAAATTCAATTAATTAATGTATAAACTATATAGTTTTATAACACATTTACAAAGTAATTCTTTCCACTGAAAGAGCTGTTTATGTTTTTGTCTTCACAGATTTACCCACATCTTCACTGACTGTGACTCCAAACAGTCCTGTATTCACTGGAGAGAGAGTGAGTCTGAAGTGTGAGATAAACTCTGATCACAGTAACTGGAGATATGAGTGGTATAAAGACAGCACTAAACTGTCTGAGCATAACACTGTAAACACTCTCATTATTGAACGATCTAAAACATCTGATGCGGGTCGGTACACATGTAAAGGACAGTATACAAGCAAGTTACCACATTTCTTAAAGCTACACTGTAAAAAAAATTCACCCGTTTCAACTTAAAAAAAGTAAGTTTTGTGGCTGCCTTAAAATTTGAAGTTAAATCAACTTAAAAGTGCAAGACATTTCAACTCACTTATTTGAATCTTGCCTAGTGCTGAATTGCTTATTGAAGTTCATTTGACTTTACAGTATTTGTTGTTTCAACTTAAATTCAAAAAAGTTTTTACATACATTTTCTAGTTATGATAATGTAAACTTTATTTTAGATACAGATAAAAAATATATACTACAACATTTGTTTGAAACATTTACATTTTATTTTTTCTTGCAGTGTTTATAAGTTTTTAATATTAAGAACAGTACAGAATCTGCCTGTGCATGCTATATGATATGTGTGAATGCCAGTATATGTATACAACAAGGGCACAAAAGTAGCAAAAAACTGCCAAGAAACTCATACAAAACTGAAAACTCATACCTCATGGGAAACAACCACTGAGACAAGCTTGAAAAAAACACACATGCATGTCCATTACAGTCCTTTTTTTCTTGAACATTTAAAAGGAGAAAGGTGTCCTGCAGTGCACCATCGTAGTCTTTGTATTAGGAGGCCAGCTTGCATGCTCTTCTTGTGTGTATGAAGTGTCTCACCATGAGCCTTTAAAATCAGAAAATAACAGTAAAAATTACTAACAGTTGGTTATTCTATATACAATACACACTGACAGACTTCAATATACACAAATTAATTAAACGCATTCAATGTTTTGAATAACAAAAAAAAAAGTGATTGTTTGAAAAAGGCAGCACTAAAGTGTCTGAGCATCACACTGTAAAAGGAAACACTCTCACTATTGAACGATCTAAAACATCTGATGCGGGTCGGTACACATGTAAAGGACACATAGATGGAAGATCAGTCTCATCACAATCAAGCTCTGATGTTTCTCTCTCAGTGACGGGTGAGTTTAATATCATTGTCCTCCTAAATAAGCATATTTGACTATATTGAAAGTTTATGATACTCTTAATTTATGTAAATGTTGTACACTATGAAAATGTGTAATATGTGAATGAAAGAACATAAATGTTGACTGAATATACAAATCAGTTTCATTTAGTTGTTAACAATAATTTGAAACATTTTTAATAATCATCACCAACTACAAGCAAACCAGGGCCCGTATTTATCAAGCTTCTCAAAGTGCCATTTTAGTCTTAAGTGCTGAGAATTCATTAAATTTACTCCTACTTACTTACTCAATTATACAAGCAAGTTATCACATTTCTTAAAGCTACACTGAAAAAAAAATTCACCCGTTTCAACTTAAAAAAAGTAAGTTTTGTGGCTGCCTTAAAATTTGAAGTTAAATCAACTTAAAAGTGCAAGACATTTCAACTCACTTATTTGAATCTTGCCTAGTGCTGAATTGCTTATTGAAGTTCATTTGACTTTACAGTATTTGTTGTTTCAACTTAAATTCAAAAAAGTTTTTACATACATTTTCTAGTTATGATAATGTAAACTTTATTTTAGATACAGATAAAAAATATATACTACAACATTTGTTTGAAACATTTACATTTTATTTTTTCTTGCAGTGTTTATAAGTTTTTAATATTAAGAACAGTACAGAATCTGCCTGTGCATGCTATATGATATGTGTGAATGCCAGTATATGTATACAACAAGGGCACAAAAGTAGCAAAAAACTGCCAAGAAACTCATACAAAACTGAAAACTCATACCTCATGGGAAACAACCACTGAGACAAGCTTGAAAAAAACACACATGCATGTCCATTACAGTCCTTTTTTTCTTGAACATTTAAAAGGAGAAAGGTGTCCTGCAGTGCACCATCGTAGTCTTCGTATTAGGAGGCCAGCTTGCACGCCCTTCTTGTGTATGAAGTGTCTCACCATGAGCCTTTAAAATCAGAAAATAACAGTAAAAATTACTAACAGTTGGTTATTTTCTATACACTGCACTGACTGACTTCAATATACTGTAACGGCCACTTAAATACTGTTCCTGCCACAAATGTCAATGTGCCTTTAAGAGAACTTCTGTTGTTGTATGCTGTTACGGTACGTATGCACGCATTGTGTTGTGAGCGCGCACGCACAGAGAGAGTCAAAGGTGAAGAGAAATGGTCGCTCTACTGCTGTGTACTGCATTAACGTGTTCATCCCTTTGTTTGTGACGAACCAGAGTGTTTTGTTTTTGTCTTGTACTCGCTCTTTTACATGTGTGTGAGACGAGTATGCCGATGAAGAAACGACTATAAAGGCTCGTGGAACGACTAGCTGACTGCCTCGAGTTTTCATTCTCTCCCTGCTTCTGTTTTCTCTGGGTAGACTCTAACTGTCTGGCCCACGTTACAATACACAAATTAATTAAGAAACACATTCAATATTTAAAAAAAAAATAAAAAATGGTTTAAAGCAGGGGTGTCGAATCCTGCTCTGAGGGTCACTGTCCTGCAGAGTTTAGCTCCATCCTTAATTAAATACATCTGAATCAGTTAACTAAGGTCTTACTAGGCATACCAGAAACTTCCAGGTAAGTTGTAGCTAAATTCTGCAGAAGCGTGGACATCCAGGACCGAGATTAGACACCTCTGGTTTTAAGTTTCCCTATGCTGCTTTTGTGAGTAATAGGAATGTAACAATGTACTCAAAGTCAGTTGAAATCGATGCAAATATGTGATGCAAGTTTTAAACAAGGGCTGCTGAAGCTGTATACTGTGACCGCGCTTTACAAGCACTATAGCAGCAAACATTTCGCCAAGTTAATAAATAGTAGCAAACATGATGGCAGTGGCAGGGTAGATTTTTGATGAGGTGTGATAGAGGTTTGGCTTTCTGACGACAATAAATGTAAGCGATGAGGTGGCAACAGACAAAACAAAAACTGTGTAAATACACATACAATGTCATAAAGGGTTTGTTCAACCAAAAATGAAAATTCTGTCATCAATTACTCACCCTCATATAATTTCAAACCCATAAGACCTTTGTTAATCTTCGGAACACAAATTAGTTTATTTTTGATGAAATTCGAGGGCTTTCTGACCCTCCATTGGCAGCAACGCAACTAAAACATTCAAGGTCCAGAACGGTAGAAAGACATCATTAAAATAATCCATGTGACTCCTGTGGTTAAACCTCAGTTTTATGAAGCAACGCGAGTGCTTTGTTTGTGCAAAAAACACATTTTACCGCTTTATTTTCTAAAAATATTGATCTGCCACACACGCTCATAAGAGCATC
>NW_015634255.1:215487-217401 GCF_001515625.1 Sinocyclocheilus rhinocerous
AGTAAAGTCTAAGACTGATTCTTAAGTGTTGACTGAGGTGATACTTAAGTGTTGCAAATTAAGGACTACAATGATGTCAGCCCAAAATGGCCGCCCTCGACCTCTGAAACAGCCAATAGTGAGCCTGCTCATGTGAAGTCCCAGCAGCACAACACTAATCATTTAATGTAACGAAAATAAAATCAGTTAATTAAGACACTGAAATATTTTAATATTTAAATGTATTTAAAAAAATGCTTTGCATTGTGCCAAATTATCACAAATAGTTACTGGTGCTTTGAAATTGTTTTCTATTGGACCACTGTATACAGTTGGAGCACTGATGTGAACATGAGTTCCATCAATGGCTCCAACAACTCCAGGAAAGCCCACAATCATCATACAAGTGGCTTGTTTTTGCAACATGGGTTGACGGTCAGTTGGAAAGTCAATGCACTGCCATATAGTAGTGGCCAAAAGTGATGTCCGGTCTAGGAAATCTGACATCTTCACTCTTAATACAAAAATAAAAAAATAAAAATGTGTTAAAGATTTTGTAAGCACATTGCATATAGTTGCTTAGAATACATTGTTTTATTTGTGAAAATAATGCAATGAAACATGCCAAAACACCAATGCGGTCATAATTTTTGGCCATGCTGTCATACAAAGAAATTACGGACACATGCAAAAACAAGAGAGGACCAACAAAATATTAATAACTGATTATGGTGTAGTCAATGTTGCCAATTTAGTGATTTTGTCACTAGATTTAGTGACTTCCTTGCCCCTTTTGAGATTTTTTCAAAAGCCTAGCAACAAAATAAATTTGTTGGACAAACCTTATCTAGATTCCAAGACTCGCCCACTAATCTATATTTATATAGATCAGTGAGCTCGCCATTATGACAATCTAGTAACATTCAGCAACTATTTGAGCTACTTTCAACTGAAAGCAGTTGGCAACACTGGTCTGTTTTTTTCCCCTCATATTTTGATGGTTTAAGTGAAATGTGGGGTCATAAAAATAAATAAATAAATAAATAAATAAATAAATAAATATAATAATAATAATAATAATAATAATAATAAAAACCCTCCACACATAATTTTTGGCCACTGTTGTGTTTGTTGGGGTTAGTGCCACAATATGTAAGACCCTTCTTACTGTGTCATCACCAGTGCTGCATTTTTCCAATTTTCCAGCCAACAAATTTAATTACTATTTTCATTTCTGCAGTTAGAGCATTGATTTGTAAAGTGGAACAAGTTATTAAATTTCTTACTTGGTCAGTTACAAAAAGAATTGACTATCTTGAAGATCATGTTTGTATCGTTTTATCAACTCCATATCTTCATATAACTCCAATATGTCATATCATCATTGGGAAGTGTTTGTCTCCTTTTTGCTGCCGTCTTATTACTCCTAACTAGGTTAGGAGACCTCTCCAGCTCTCTTAAATAATTTAGGAGCTGAGACCTAGTCTTAACACTTAGGAACCTTTATGAATCACTCTTATTCTTAAAGGGGTCATATGATGCTTTTTAAAAGATCATTATTTTGTGTATTTGGTGTAACAGAATATGTTGACATGCTTTAATGTTCAAAAAACACATTATTTTTCAAATACTGTACATTATTGTAGGTCCTCTATGCCCCGCCTCTGTCAAACGCTTCGTTTTCTACATGTTTTTCTCCTTTCTCTCTTAAAATTGCATATGGAAGTTTTAAGAGTAGGTTCTCTTAATATAAATGGGGGGGAGGGATATGCACAAACGTGCATTAGTATCTGAAATAATAGAGCAGAGAAAATTGCATGTTATTTATCTTCAAAAAACACATAGCGATATAGGAAATTAAATTGAGTGGGGATTGTGGTGGAAAGGGCTGTATAAATTAGGTCACAAAACGAATTTGAGTGCAGGAGTAGCAAT
>NW_015634256.1:0-975 GCF_001515625.1 Sinocyclocheilus rhinocerous
CTTAGATGTATCCTTCCTGAATGCTATTGCTCAGTTACTAGTTAAATTCAATCTAAATTTAATTAAAATTTAACTGTCTATCTAGAGAAGAATCATTAAGTTATTGGGTGTTTTTAGTAACACGAATTTAACTATCTTAGATGTATCCTTCCTGAATGCTATTGCTCAGTTACTAGTTAATTAAATCTAAATTTAATTACATTTTAACTGTCTATCTAGAGAAGAATCATTAAGTTATTGGGTGCTTTTAGTAACACAAATCAGTTAATCACCAGTGCTACTATTTGTTCCTAATACCAGATTGATTACCTTGTTTTAATAATAGCAGTCAGCTAATTTTAAATCCATTTACATGTTATGCCCCCTTTTGTTCCACTTTGATTTGATGATCTCTCTGAACCTCAAAATGAACCAGAGACACTTTTATTTTTGATTTGTTTATTTTCAACATGTGCCCTAATTTTATGACCCTGTTACACAAGTCATCTAGACAAATACTGGGGCATAACTATGGTCCTGAGCACCAAGCAATAAGCACAATCTGTATAGGAATGCTCTCCATCTTCCTTTTCCCTCCTCTACTTCACTTCCTCAGAGGTTAAGCCTGTTGTGAAACATCAGTAAGTTCTGAGTGATAATTTGACAATAAGAGCAGTCTTAAGTCATCAATCAGAACTCTGTTCACGCCCTTTTCAGCAAACATATGCTGACCCAAAAATAACCTAATACTTCAGCTAAGCACACCTGGCAAAACATAGCTGTAAAACCTAGCTCCACACTCTGGTTGATCTTGTACTAGTCTCTAGCCCTTACTCTCAACACGAGTTTGCCAAAATGTTGCAGATGCTCAGTCTAACTGCCCAGATGGCAGACCAAGAGGACTGGCCAGGCGTTGTGAGGAACTCCCTTCTACCCAGGGCTGACGACCACCTACTGCACCAGAGCCGAAAGCAACTGGACACTGAGGGAAGAGTA
>NW_015634257.1:0-422 GCF_001515625.1 Sinocyclocheilus rhinocerous
CTGTCCACAACTTTATCCCGGAGATCTTTTGACAGTGCTTTGCCATCCATAGTTGATTGTTTGCTTCAGTCGCGCTATCAAGGACTGAAATGCTCCAGGAAAGCTCTTTTCTTGCTGAGCTGATCAAAATGAGCACAGCTGATCACAGTTAAAAGTCAAATGGCTTTGTGTGCCATTGAGAAGGTGATTAGCTACACCTGATTGAGTTTACAAGTCATTTTTAGGAGGGGGGTGATCCTTTTTCCAACTCAGGCCATGTCCACATGTACACGGGTATTTTTATAAACGGAGTTTTTCCTTCTTCCGTTTTAAAAAAAAATCTCCGTCCACATGAAAACGCAAACGCATGCTATGAAGCACTGTCAAGAGCATGCCAAACCAACAGGTGGCGATATAATCTCAACCGTAAAGTCATGTTGGCC
>NW_015634257.1:828-947 GCF_001515625.1 Sinocyclocheilus rhinocerous
TGGATAAAACAAAAACTGTGTCTGTCTTCATTTCAGGCTGCAAAGCAACAAAATGTGACTATTTTAAAGGTGGGTGATTCTTTTCTATAGATAGACAGACAGACAGACAGACAGACAGA
>NW_015634258.1:0-495 GCF_001515625.1 Sinocyclocheilus rhinocerous
ATGTGATATTTTGCTGTATTTCAGAGAGTTTTGCAAATGGATGCGAAGGAACCCAGGTGAAAAAGAAAATATATTTAAATTGTGTTTTTTCAGACATACTTACTATATTTAAATTATACTATAATAAGTGCATATTAAATGTATTCTTTTGAAACAACTTTAAGTATATGAAGTGTATTTCAAGATATGTTTAAGTTGGATTTTAATCTATTTGTAATATATTTAATATATTGAAATTGTGTTAAAATGGAACCACTTTAAGTATATTTAGTGCAATTTAAGTGTATTTCTTAAAATACATTTAAAATGTCCTTTTAATACTTCATGAACTACAGTTAGAGTATATTTGAACCATCGTTTTAATGTACTTCAAGTACATTTCAATTGTATTTCAGCTCATTGGAAATGCATTAGCATTACACTAGTATATTATAAAGCTGCCTTTTTCAGTATACACACACACGTACACAATTTGATATCTAGAAAACTTTAATG
>NW_015634259.1:0-622 GCF_001515625.1 Sinocyclocheilus rhinocerous
TGTTTTTACTTTATTATCTATTATTACTTTTATAATTTTTTGTTTTGTTTTTGTTCCCCTTTTTTATTTTAATCAGGTTTCTCTCCCCCTCTTCTCTCTCACTTTACCACTCACTTATTTAAATTTAGTTTAAACAGTGTTTGAATTAAAATTTAAAGTTCATTTCTGTATTCTAGCCATTTGTGTTCACCTATAGGTAACACTCCCTCTAGTGCTTAGTTGGTGAAGTGACAGTTGCCTCCACGGCGGATCGCAGTGAGCTGCCACGGGATCCAGATTGAATCACCTCAATCCATCACTAAGCCTAGCCATAGAATACTGACCCATCCAGCTAGCGCAACCCCAAAATCAGGTTGCTCCTCAATCTTTAAGGTAATTTAGCCGCTCCTGCTATCCAAGCAAGGCTGACACACTAGATGTTATGACCCAGCAAAGCCCTCTACTCGGTAGGCCCTGTCATAACCCCTAACAGCAGGGAAAGGCTTAAACCTGCTCTCTCCTCTATCTCTCTCTGTGTTTTGATTTGTTGGTTTGTTTGTTTTTCATTATGTTCTGTTTCGTTTGCCTAGAGACCGAACCTTTAACCCTCTGGGGTCCGAGGGTGTTTTGGGGCCCTGGAAAA
>NW_015634260.1:0-6196 GCF_001515625.1 Sinocyclocheilus rhinocerous
TTATTTTTTATTATCTGTGTTTTTGTTCTGTCACTGTCATTCTGTGGAAGCTTCTGTCACGAAAACAATAAAGAATACCTGGCAATAAAGCTCATTCTGATTCTGATTCTGATTTTGATTCTGAAGGTGATTGGTCTCTCTAGCGAAGATCCCAATTCGTCAGTCACTCTGACATAACGTCTCCGTTCCCTCCTACAGGGAACGAGGGTTAGATACATAACCCGAGACGTTTGTCCAGATCAAGTAAGAGTTTGATGTTTTAACGTGCTGTTAAAGTGAAACAACAATAATATGGGGCCGTCGCCGATCTTTGTCAGTTAAACTGTCCTACGAATGACCCTCTTTGCGACTCCACCCCAATCTTCGCATGGTAAATCATGTTGACTACATCTAAAAATTCTGACAGAACAGGAAATGTTACTTCTGTGATAATAGATTTCATGCGTTCTGAATGCAGAGTGAAGAATGTTTGAAAGTTTTAACCCTCAAAGACCGAGACAGCCATCCGCAGCTAAAAATAACTATTGCTCTTAAATGTTTAATAACTTTTGAACCGCCAATCCAAGGTACATTTTTCTCGTTTGGATATTCAGAGGCTCTGTGTTTTATGTGTTTACGTCCTCACATTTTGATCAGCATTGATTCGTCAGAAGAAACCAATGCATTTCGTTCCTCTGCGCCAAACAGGATTTTATGTTTACATGTCGTTAGGTGCTGTCCCGGTAAAATCGATTCTGACGCAGAATACAACCAAAAAAGAATTCTTATATAGTTTATAAAGATCATTTGCACTATTTTTTTTCTGTAGCACTCTGTATATTTCTCACTCATTTGTGTGTAGTTTGTGAATCATTTGCACTGTTTGTATTTGTGTTGCACAAGACAATGTGTGCAATTGTTTTCACTACTTACTGCACTGTTTGTGTTTGTTATTCATACTCAGATTGAAAATATATTTCTCTGAAAAAAGTAACTTTTTATTTATTTATGTATTTTTATTTTATCTTATTGTATTCTTTTTACTGTGTTTTGTTATTACATAACACTGTTTCCATTTACTTTACTCCCTAAACATTTTTGGACACACCTATACTAAATATAGGCACTTTTCAGTGAAAAGCAGGTCTAATATTATTGTAATAAATGGCTATAACTTGCTTGGTGAATGTTATATGTAGACAACATTTTATTTGGACATGTAAAACACCCAGATACAACTTTCTAAAGAAAAATAAAATCCACACTTCAAGAGTTTCTGTTTGAGTACACAGTAAAAGTACAGGTGTGTCAGGTGCCCCAAAAATGTTCTAGGTCTTAAAGGGTTAAATTAAATTTATACTTAAAGAGTTTTTTTTTGGTCATCTTGAATCTGGAACTAGACTTTCTTGTTGAGTATAACCTACAGCATACGAGAACAGACCATGACTAAGCCATTCACATGAGCACTGAAACGTCTTAAAAAGATGAGAATCTAATAAAGTTTTTTTTTTTTTGTAATGAAAACCTTCACAAAGACAAAAGCAGATTCAACGCCACAAAACTGAATAGCAGTGATCAAAGTCCACGTGCCATTTCTTTGTAATTATTACAGTGCATGGAAGCGAAACTGTTCTACATAATGACCTTCTTTGCAACTCCACCCAAATCTTCACATGGTAAATTACACAGATCGATAATTTGGGGTGCAATTGATGTTTAATTGTTGACTACACCTAAAAATTCTGGCAGAACAGGAAATGTTACTTCTGTGATAATAGATTTCATGCCTTCTGAATGCAGAGTGAAGAATGTCTGAGAGTTTTAAACTAAATTTATACTTGAATAGTTTATTGTCATCTGGAATTCAGTTGTTATAACCAGACTTTCTTGTTGAGTATAAAGACCTACAATATACGAGAACATACCATGACTAAGCCATTCACATGAGCAGTGAAATGTCTTAAAAAGATGAGAATCTAATAAAGTTTAAAAACTAAATCATTGTTTTTTCTCTGATGTCCTGAGTGAATGAAAACCTTCACAGATCCAAAAGCAGATTTAACACCAAAAAAGAGAATGGCAGTGATCAAAGTCAGCAAAGCAAAATATATTTAGCCGAATGGCACATTTTTTTAATGATCAGCCAACAAGGGTAAACTGACAACAATGTCATAACAAGATAAATTAAATAATGCAAAAATGAATAAATCTAATAAATTATGACTGATATAGTGAACACATCAGTAAATGAACATTATGACTGAAATGTATAAAAATGTAAATGCATTTTACGTATTGAATCCTTTATGTGAATATAATTTATTTTCCATCCATCCATTTTCCACACAACTTATCCTTTCGTTTATTTATTTAACATAATAATTTTGAAGGTCTTGTCCTTTATACTTGTCTGCAATACTTGATTGTATTGATCTGAGTACACTCTAATTCAAGCATTTTATACTTTTTTTAATACCACATTTATACATCAGTTCTATAAGGTCTGTGGATGCAGTGTTTAATGGATTATAAAAATGTTGCCATGGTAAGTACATGGTCAGAAAACATGAAAATCTGATAACATTTTGTACAACATTAATAATTAATCAAATTCACAATGATAAAGATTTGATGAGATTTATAGAGACAGTTCTGACCAACCTGAAGTGAATCTGGAATCCAAACAGCAATTGAGAGTTCTATAATGAATATCATATGATAGTAATGTCTTAAATTCTTGAACCACCTGACCAATGTAAGTCACTATAACTGTGTGTACACTGCATTTTGATCTTAAATATTTGTACTCAGTTTATGCAACTCTATATGTCAGCCAATCAGAGGTGATCTGAAGGCTACTGGTTTCCAGTAAATCACATGACATTAAGGAAATTACAGTAATATGGTTACCAACCAACCAGATTTACTGGAAACTGGTAGCCTACAGATCACCTCTGATTGGCTGACATGTAGAGTTGCATGCTTTCAGAGTTCAACAAACACCAAAATGTAGATAAGGCAAAAAAAAAAAAAGTTTTTAAAAGCAAAATACTGGTTATTTAATTCCTGTTTGCTTGGAGGGTTGTTTGCGTTGATGTGTATCTTTCTTATAATTTAAAAAATGTGGTGTTGAGTTTAAATTAAAAACAGCATGTCACATGAATTTTCAGGAATAGATTATATGATTATTTCAATCATATCACACTGTGTCATCAACCGGATAGGACTATTATTCCAGCCACTACAGACAGACTCAATGAGTAACCATCCTGATCTGTCTCAGCTCTCGAACTGAATATTCCAACACAGCTTAGTTGTAATGACTTTATGAGCTTTGGGATTCAGGCTGCAGGATTACTGAATGACTTAATAAATGTTATCAGCACGATGGTGTAAAACTGTACAATACTTGTCTATTAACACCACTGACAGAAATAAGTGCAGTTAGAATAGCAAAATTGTTAACATTAAATCAAAATTGGTTATTAGTTATAAAACATTATAACATTAATTGTACCCAGCATGTATATAAAATGTTACCTGAGAGAGAGAGAGATTTGCTTTTCAAAACCCCCTTATTGCAATACTCATGACATCATACAAGAAAGTTGCACAAACTAAAAGACAGCCACTTGAACATGCCCTGGATTCCCTTTTGTTTTATTCATTCTTCCACTGCTTGAATTTGGATCCTGACTCTGCTCCTCCTTGCACTGACAAGTTACATCATCTTAACATAAGAAAAAGCAACTCTTTCTCAAAAGTTTCACCCCATTTAAACATCAAATTGCCTCAAAAGATAACAAATCATGCATTGATGTATAAAATGATAATCAATCAAAATCCTAGATTTTACTAGTACTACAAAAACAGCTTCTACACTGTAAAAAAATCCAACTTACATTTTGTATTACAAACTCAGTTTTTAAAGTTTATTAAACTATTTAACATTAAAAAGTTGAGATAACACAGAAAAGTAAGTAAAATTGAAATTTAGACCAATTTGTTTGACCAAATTAATATTTAAAGTTGGAACAACTAACAACTTTAAGTTTGCTATTAGTATTGCCCACAAAGGCTGATGAGCATGCGCAGTTCGATCACTTTTTTTATATACAATGCCATTTTAATTTCTCCCACTTCATTTTCGAGTTGCCTCAAGCGGCGCCCGTGGTTTATTCCGTCATTGTGATCGCTCCGGTAAGTGTAGTTCTATGTGTATCAATTCACAATATGATTTCAATGAAATTTGTTCACAATATGCGCTTACATATTAACATAGGATATAAATCATGACACTGTCGGGAAAAAACTGGCATCTTATGACTTAAGGCAGCTCGAAGACGAGGCAGGAGAAGTTGAACTGACCAACTTTGAGCCACCTAAGCAGTACAGAAGCACATATTGTGAACAAATACCATTCAAATCTTATCGTAAATTATTATCATAGCCTGCATAGAACAGTACCTGCCAGAGCGATTGCACTGTCGAAAAAAAAAACTGGCGCCATCTGACCCAAGGCAACTCGAAGACGAAGCAGGAAAATTGAAATGACTAACTTGCCGCCACCTACACCGTTGTACATAAGCGCATATTGTGAACAAATTTCATTCAAATCATATCGTAAACTGATAACGTTACACATAAAACATTTTTTTTTTTTTACTTACCCTGTGATCACATTCAATGACGGACTAAACGGGCACCGCCTGAGCCAACTCGAAGTCCATGTCTGTACAAAACCACATATTTTGAAAAATAATAATAATAATTTATCGCATTTTATTATACAAAGAATAGCACCTACCGGAGGTGGTGCTTAACGTTAAGTTACACTGTCGAAAAAAAAAAACAGGCGCCGTCTGACCTGAG
Organism: Sinocyclocheilus rhinocerous; assembly: GCF_001515625.1. Lineage (NCBI taxonomy): Eukaryota > Metazoa > Chordata > Actinopteri > Cypriniformes > Cyprinidae > Sinocyclocheilus > Sinocyclocheilus rhinocerous. Next base: position 4,852 of record NW_015634260.1, read on the forward strand.
GCAACTCGGGGAAAATGGAACTCACTTGAAACCACCTACGTTGTCAAGAAGTGCATATTGTGAACTAATTTCATTCAAAGCATATCTTAAATTGATACACAAAGAACCACCACTTACCGGAGTGATAACAATGACGGACTAACGTTAAACGGGTGCCGCCTGAGGCAACTCTAAAACGAAAGGAAATACGGTGTACAAAAGCTTTGTGTTTGATGTAACCTATGATATTTTAATCTTTGCCTTATGATTTTTCCTTTTAGTAGATAAGATGATTAATGTATGCAAACTACCCGATATGAGCTTGAACGAAAGCTTGTTTTATTTCCAGAACATTGAAATGAGTGAAAAGCTGTTATTTTGAACGGTGTGTGTTGTACAACACTTTATAGAAGTTATTAACAAAACCTGCAAAGACATTTCCCCACGTGATAATGTGGTGATGAGTTTAAATTAAAAACAGCATGTCACATGAATTTTCAGGAATATATTGTTAGTGTAGGATTTCTACATGAACAGACACTGATACGCCATTGAATCAACCCATCACGAGGTCTAAACTAATCACCCCAGCACATGACTCCAATATTCTGGGTCGACTTCCTGCCAATCGAAATGAAGAATTGCCTTCCACATCCTCCCAGAACAACGCTAGTGTTTCACCTGTACCACCCCAAGCCTCTTCCTCAACTGTGCTGATGCAACGAGAGATTGCAGAGCGATGGCCCACCCCATTCCCCATTCCAGCATTTTCTTATGATGTAGAGTTACGGCTTTTCAAAGGAAACGAGGTGTATGTATGAAAAGAGCATGACGCTTCTTAATGTCTCCAGAGATATGAGAATGGACATCTTGGACAAAATCGCCCAGGCTGTATCTTCTTATAAGGCATATCCAAACACAAAAGAAATCGAGTCTGTGGCCTAAGCAATAACAGCAAAATACCCAAGCCTGAAGGATCCAGGCCCCGGAACAGGGTATGATGGATGGACTGTCAGCATAAGATACAAGTTAGGCAATTACCGATCCAAGTTCAGATCAGCAGGCTGCACAGAGGTCATGATCAACCAGAAGGGGGATGGAGCAAAGACCAAGCACCCTTTAAAGGGGTCATATGATGCGATTTCAAGTTTTCCTTTCTCATTGGAGTGTTACAAGCTGTTCGTGAATAGATAAGTTGCAAAGACTAAAGTCTCAAAACCAAAGAGATATTCTTTATCAAAGTTAAGACTCTGCCACACCCCCCTAAAACGGCTCGTTCTAACACGCCCCACATGTCTACGTCACGATGTGGGAAGATTTACATAACCCCGCCCAAATGTTCACGGAAAGAAAGAAGCCGTAACTT
>NW_015634260.1:6529-9401 GCF_001515625.1 Sinocyclocheilus rhinocerous
GAAAGTAGGTGCATTTAGGAATCTTTAAGATTACTTACAACAGAACTGCATTTTATGGACGACCGTTTCGTGAACCTAGGAGAGGAGGTAATTCTGACTTTGCTATGACAATGTGGCGCTTCTGAATCAGCTACTGTTTTGTTATTAGTTTAAGTATTTGCTATTGACTGTTCAAATGCGGAATTTTGCGCATCGTGCGTGTGTGTGACAGAGAGTGAGAGAGAGAGCACAGTGGAGTCAGCTGTCTTAACCGTGGCTTGTGTACTGCACACACATAAGCTGTCCGGGTCTGGCATCTGGTGTTCTCCCTCTCACCACCAGAGGTCGCCACTTCCCATCCTCCCGGACTCCGTTACCGTGACTCCACACACCTGTGCACACACTCACTCACGCACAGCTGTTGCCCATCCTGAGGGCTATTTATACGCCTTCCCCACGCCTCTCTGGGCGGATTATTAATTGTTGTGACGTGACTGATGCAAGCCAGAAGTGGCCTTATTGCGTCAGAGTCCATGTTGGTTTCAAGCCTGTGTCAGAGTCTTAGCTCTGTTTGTTTTCTGTTTTGACTTTGTTTTTTCCCTGCAGTCAAATAAACCTGCATTTGGACCCAGACCCATGTTTACACGGTGTGTTTTCCTCACCGCGCCGAGACAGAATAATCCGCCAAGCATGGGTCCAGCAGGAAGGTTCCTCAATGTCCGGCAGGGAGACCAGGGCATTCTAGGAGTACGCCAGGGACTTAGTACGAGTGGCTCGCCAGTCGGCGACGGAGAGGACCTGCGCACTGGTATGTTTCTGGGGTGGCCTAGCCGAGCCGTTCAGAGCCCTTATGCCATTCTGGCACCCCGAGGAGGCGCGATTATTAAGTGTTGTGACATGACTGATGCAAGCCAGAAGTGGCCTTATTGCTTATTGCCTTAAATTCTACATTGTTTAAAAAAAACTGTGCTGGTATTGGATAGGGATCGAAATCTGTAGATATTCAGAATTTTTGGTATCGGATTGGTTGTGAAAAACATATCGGACCACCCCTAGTTACTTTTAGTGATTAAAAGTTTAACACTTTTCAGAAGTCTTAGGTATGTTAGTATTTTCATCAAAAGGAAAAAAAGTTTTTTTAAGGCAGTTATTTATATATTTTGCTGTTGCGGAAAGTATCAGTTTACATTTCCAAATACTGCTTTTGCCACTATTGTAATAAGCCAGTGAGATTTTTGTAGGCACAAGGAGTCTGAGAACAGCCAGTCTGCTCCACACAGAGGTCTGATCACACCATCATCGAGTCACAGACAGACTCGATTATCGTAAGATCAAACCTCTGTGTGGAGCTTACGAGTTGTTGTCAGACTCATTATGCCTACAAAAATCTCTGGATTATTACAATAGTGGCAAAAAGAAAACCTTAAAAGTAAAATTATATTTCCAAAATTCTATTTCACAGTATGACTAATTTTATTTCACAGTAACGATATATTCCACGATATTGTCATTAACATATGTAGTTGTTCTGAAAATTGACAAAAAGGCCTTTATATAATAACTATATAATATATAAAAATAAAAAGTACTTCACCTTGTTTGGTTTTTCTTTTAGTACATTTATTTAGTAAAAACACACTCAATTTATAGATTAACTGCCCCCAACTGATTGACATTAAATGCAACTCGTAGATTAAATTAAACTTTAAATAAGGTGTTTCTAAATTATTTTTTAAATCTTATGCTATTATTTTAATTTAATACATTTTATAATATCTAAATATTTAAATAAAGTTCATAATAAATAATAAAGTACATTTTGCGGTATACACAGAATAAAAAAATGTTACGGTTGACAATTTATTTCACAGAAATGACATATACCATCATACCACCCAGCCCTATTTCCCACTGACATAAAACAGCAAAAAATTAAATAACTAAATTAAAACAATTTTTTGGTGAAAATACTAATGTTCTTAAAAGAATAGTTCACCGAAAATGTTTAATTTGTTGTTCAGTTACTCGCCATCAGGATATCCAAGATGTAGGGGATTTTTTTGTTCAGTACAACTGTGAAGAAGAGTCATCATATAATGGCACTCAGTGGGTGCCATATCTTTGAGAGTCAAAAAAAAAGCATACAAAACAAAATGAATACCTGTTCTTATGAAGTGAAATGATCACTCTGCAAGAAACCCGAATATTATTTATTTATTTATACAACATTTTTACCTTAAATTCACAACCTGGGTAAAGAGTTCAGAGCACAATTGTTTGTGTTCAACATAATGCAAAGGTGAGCAATGTAGCCAATCACAGACATGGATGTTGATATATGGACAATCAAAAAATGCATCTGATTGGCCATTCGCATTCCAGAATCAAAAACGGTCTATGATTGGTTACATTTCTCACCGCTGCATTTTGTGTGGAGCGCTGTGCTCTGAACTCTTGTGAATTTGAGGTATGAATGTTGTAAATGTACAGTTTCTTGCATAGACCGATCATTTAGTTTCATAAGACTTAAATATATTGTCATGAGCAACGGGTGTTAGTTTTGTTTCATCTACATGTTTTTTTTTTTTTTATTACATTTAACTGTCCGGTTTTGTTTCTGTAGGACACCGATCCTGAGGAGACCTGCACCAAGGGACTCAAAGTTGGTGTCCTCACTATTGTCGTAGATGATGTGGCAACAGTAAATTCCAATCCCACAATAAGGACCATGGCTGTGGTGGTGGAAGAGCAAATTGTACTTGATGAGTTTGAGGACCTCCCTAATGCATTTGCTTTACTTTTTGGTTTGATTTATGCACTTAACATCGAGTACCCCAAAGAGGTAACTTACTCTTTTGAAGTTATTCAGAAGCTATTCATGCAGCTTGGTTCC
>NW_015634261.1:0-168 GCF_001515625.1 Sinocyclocheilus rhinocerous
ACGTATGTAACCCTCGTTCCCTGAAGGAGGGAATGGAGACTTCACATTCCGTTGCCACAGCTGCTGTACCACCGCTGAGCGGCCGGGTCACCGGCTCGGCTCCTCACCGGAAACCTGAATATGCGCTGCATCTGCTGCCTACTTATACTCACGCTGTGATCAGCGGCA
>NW_015634261.1:247-1508 GCF_001515625.1 Sinocyclocheilus rhinocerous
TAGTTTACACTCGAAGTGGATTGGTCTCTCTAAGCGAGATCCCAATTCGTCGGTCACCGACGTGACATCTCAGTTCCCTCCTTCAGGGAGCGAGGGTTACATAAGTAACCGAGACGTTCTTACTTATCAGCAAATTTGTGATATCTGCATCCTTAAATTGCTTTAAAGAATGGGCAATTTTTTCATAATCTGTAAAAAATGTAATGATACTTTAAAATATAAGAGCAAAAACGCCGGTAGGTGGCAGCAAGTCACTGTGTTAAAGGGATAGTTCACACAAAAATGAAAATTCTGTCATTAATTACTCACCCTCATGTCGTTCCAAACCCCGTAAGACCTCCGTTCATCTTCGGAACACAAATTAAGATATTTTTTATACATTCTGACAGCTCTCTGACCCTCAGTAGACGGCAATGTAATTACCACAATCAATGTCCAGAAACGTAGCAAGGAGATCGGTAAAAATAATCCATCACGATCAACGTCCAGAAACGTAGCAAGGGGATCGGTAAAAAAATCCATGTGACATCAGGGGTTCAACCGTAATATTATGAAGCTACGAGAATACTTTTTGTGCGCAAAAGAAAAAAAAGAACGACTTTATTCAACAATGCGTCTCCTCCGCGTCACCCTAGCGCCATTTTGGAGAGTATCCACTGAACGCAAACAGCGTATGCTGTTCTGTCAGCTGCGCAACGCGGATTGACAGAGTTTGGCAGAGTTTTATAGACATGTATTTTCAAACAGAACATTTTTTGTTCTGAAATCTTAGACTGCAAATATCCATTTTTTTTAAATACAGCTTCAAGTTTTCAAGATGAAGAGGAAATTCGTATAATCAAATTCAATATTCTAAAACTCAAGATGCAGAAATTCAGATCGTAGAGAAAGTAGGTAAGAGGTAATCCACAGGGAAGAGTAGATTATCTCCGAAAAGTCAAACGAAGCCTTTTGGCCAATTAGTAGTTTTCTGGCATGAGCGTGTGGTTTAAGATCTACCTGATCATGAATCGCAGAGAGGTAGCCTAAGTGATTCTTAAACATTTATGGTTTATATACTTATATGTTAGGTTAGCATTATCAGCATGTGAAACATTTGTCTAAGCGGTCTCTGGTGTTTGTTTTAAAGTATATTTGGTGTGAAAGTGATTAGCATGCCACCGTGTCTACAGAGGACGCGAGCGAAAGCAAAAAAGACAGTAGAGCCATTGATTAGGCCAGGGGTTTTCAACCTTTTAGGACATGCGCCCCCCCAAGTTTG
>NW_015634262.1:0-515 GCF_001515625.1 Sinocyclocheilus rhinocerous
CCAGTTGGTACAAAATAAGGCAGCGAGATTAATCCTCCAGTGTCCTTGATCTTAAATTGATCTTAAAAGAGTGGAAGATAGGATGATTGCTGCAATACTGTTATCAACATGGAAGGTTTTACATTTGAAAACTCCATTGGATCAGTATAATCAATTACAATCTAATGTTCAGTCACATGAATATGCTACTAGAAGAGCAACAGAGGGTAAATTTCTACTCCCTAATGCTAAAAATTAATTTTCTTAAATTTGCAGTAACATTTAGGGCAATGAAATTATGGAATATTTTACCATTGTCATTAATTAACATGAAAAATTGATTTTAAAAGGCAGGTAAAGGCACACCTTGGAATTCTATACTTATAGGAGGTTGAGGTATAGGAATTAATTGAATGAGCAATAAGTTTTTTATATAGTAGGTGTTATAGATATTAGAAAGGGTGGAAGAAATGTTTATAGAGATGCTTTGTAATGTGGAGAATGTATTAAACTTTTTATTTTCTTCTTTTTTAATG
>NW_015634263.1:0-540 GCF_001515625.1 Sinocyclocheilus rhinocerous
CCAATATGATGTCATATTGCTCAGGCCCCTCCCACGACCACTGACATACTGTCCCATATTAGCATATTTTAACCCTCAGCCAGTTGCACGAAGTCCGTCATTTTCTCCACGCTCGAGCAGCTGTAGCGGCAACAATGTCTTGTAAGCAATGCAGGTGTTTTGTTGTTAGATGTAATGGAATATAAGAGTCCTAATTTTCTCCAGACATCAGAGCCACAGAGAGTGGATTAGCTTTTGATTTTGATGGAAATGCGTTAACAAATACACCTAAATTAGTTTATGTCTGCGCAAATCATTTTACTCCAGACTGCTTTCTGAATGAGGGACAATTCAATGCAAATTCTGTTAAAAAGTTAAAACTCAAGGATGGATCAGTACCCATTGTTCGTGATCCAGCTGCACCTCCAGAAGTAGTAAGTCTCACACTTTATATATTTTTTAATGATTATTTGCTCTTCCACGGAAGAGAGGGGCGGGGTGAGGAGAGCTCATTACCATGTAAAGAGATATGCACCGAAACGAGTCGTTGTGAACAGAGCT
>NW_015634264.1:0-1117 GCF_001515625.1 Sinocyclocheilus rhinocerous
AGTTAAAAGTTTAATATAGGTGAATTTGTCATTGTACTATTTGATCGTATAGCCTTTGGTTTTTTTTCGATTAATAATAATGAGCCATAAGCATTCATTTAAAGTAAGGGGGAAATCCAAAAACCTTACATTTATTTGTGTTACAACGCCGGCACATCAGTCTTATTCAGTGGCGTAGCAAGTCAGCCCCGGGCCATGTGCAAAAAAATTGTACTCTTTAATATTTGCAGCAGGAAATAAACATGAATATTTGAATGCATGTTGAAAAAAATCAGAACAACTTAATGCAAACGAATGTCTCATGAATCGATCAATCAGAGTTTCAAAAAAAGTCAAAAGAATGACGGATGCCACAGACTTTTTTTTATTTTTTTGGAGGAGTAGCCTATAGGTGGAATTTTCACATTAACTTCACGCAATATAACATGATTTTATTATCGTAATTTTGACTTTATTCTTAAAATATTATGACGTTAATCTTATTTATTTAGTTATTTTTCAAAGTGGCACAAAAATGCTGCAGTATAGTGGCACAAAAATGCTGCCGTATAGGCTACTGAATGCAAACACAATTTTGGCACAGCGGCCCAAAAACCAAAAAATAAATAAAAAACAAACAAAAAAAGTAAAAAAAATAGTGAGGGTATATTTGAATTATTTGTTAATAAACTAATGTTTTCTGAGTCAATGTTGCAAAAATGAATTTGACGAACCTGACTCGCCATCTCCTCACTGGACCTTATGAGCAAAAATGATGGGGTATTTTTAAGTTTCCACTGTTATTAAAAAAAAATGCAAGTGATCGCGCTGGCGCCTCTATGTCCTGCACGCGCTTTAGCTTCCACTCTCTGCACAAACGATTGGATATGCGCCTAACAGTGCTCATTTATCTAGGTTAAATGTTTAAATAAATACTGTGAAATGCATTAAGTGTTTTATGTCTGTTTATTTTAGGCAAGTCGTGTTGGTTTGCTAAGGCAAAATTGATCAAACATAATGCTCAACTCACTGTCTGCAGCTGTCGCTTGGTCGTTCCTTTAAAAAACAAAAACTTGAATTTAACAAACATAAAATGTTCCAAACATATTTCTAAATTAACTTAATAAAGAAACAAAAA
>NW_015634264.1:1194-1326 GCF_001515625.1 Sinocyclocheilus rhinocerous
CTCTATTCGTTCCCTCGTTGCCCCCAAACTGCCCGGGACCATATGCACCTGCATACCCAGACGCTACACCATGGTCTTATTTGTTCACTTCATTAAAGTTTTATGTAAGCGACTTTGTCATTGTAGCATTGT
>NW_015634265.1:0-230 GCF_001515625.1 Sinocyclocheilus rhinocerous
TGTAAAGTCGTGTTATTTATACGCAGATTGATGAGAACGGGTTGAAGTTACGTGCCTGTTTGGCCAGAGACGCTCTTCGATAGTGGAGCCGCATGAAATGCCATTCAACAAGCCTTCAATAACACACACGACCGCCCACTCCGCGATGGCTCATTCTTTGGTCGCTGCTAAACCAGGCTTTTAGGCACTGGACGGGCTGCGGCCGCAGCCAAAGGGGTCTGCCTGCAGCC
>NW_015634265.1:804-912 GCF_001515625.1 Sinocyclocheilus rhinocerous
GTAAATATAAAAATACAGTTTTTGAATCAGGTCAGTAACGTTAAATGCCTGTAATATTTTCACCCTCATAGTCGTGACTAAGTTTTGAAGCAAGCAGGAATATCTGGA
>NW_015634266.1:0-1833 GCF_001515625.1 Sinocyclocheilus rhinocerous
ATGAAAATTGCATGTTATTTTTTATTTAGTATTGTCCTGAATAAGCTATTCCACATAACGGATGTTTGTATATATACTCCACAAGACAAAATAATAACTGAATTTATAAAAATGACCCCGTTCAAAAGTTTACATACCCTTAAATCTTAATACTGTGTGTCATTTCCTGGATGATCCACGACTGGTTTTATGTTTTGTGATAGTTGTTCATGAGTCCCTTGTTGATTCTGAGCAGTTCAACTGCCTGTTGTTCTTCAGAAAAATTCTCCAGCTCCTGCACATTCTTCGGTTTTCCAGCATCTTTTGCATATTTGACCGCTTTCCAGCAGTGACTGTATGATTTTGAGATCCATCTTTTCACTCTGAGGACAATTGAGGGACACATACATAACAACCCCCTGGGTCTTAATGCATCGTGTTGCCTTCTTGAGCATCAGTAAATGTTTTGACCTTTTATAATTGTTATGTATGAGTCCCTCAATTGTTCTCAGTTTGAAAAGATGGATCTAAAAATCATATAGTCACTGTTGGAAAGGGTTATGAAGAAGATGCTGTAAAACCAAAAAGAATGTGCAGGAGCTGGAGGATTTCTCAGAAGAACAGCGGGCAGTTGAACCATTCAGGACAAACAAGGGACTCATGAACAACTATCACAAAACATAAAAACAGTCATGGATCATCCAGGAAATGACACACAGTATTAATATTCAAGGGTATGTAATCTTTTCAACGGGGTCATTTTTGTAAATTCAGTTTTGTCTTGTGGAGTATATATAAACATCCGTTATGTGAAATAGCTTACTCAAGACAGTACAAAATAAAAAACATGCATTTTTCATGATCCCTTTTCATGATTCCCTTAGCATATTCTGCAAGGGGTATTTATACTTTGTGCACGACCGTATATATATATATATATATATATATATGTGTGTGTGTGTGTGTATTAGATTACATTTTATTTTGATGGTCCCCTTAGTTTATTGACTATAAGCAACTTTGCAACTACATGTAAACTTACTCTCATTAGAGTATTCGTAGACTTAGGTTAAGGTTGGGGTTGGTAGAATAAATTGACATACTTGCAAAGCTGCTTATAGTCAGTATAATGTCTGTTGGGGAACTATCAAAATAAAGTGTAAGCGGATATTTAGCAAGCATACTACTAAAATTCCAAAGACTGCTAGTTGACATGTAGTTGCAAAGTTACTTATAAAGAGTTCTCGTAAAGGGTACCATCAAAATACCCATACTGATATTATAATAAAAATAGTTCAAAGCAAATGTGAGCACATTCATCTGATCTGATATCTTATGGCTGTTTGAGAAAATGTAATAATAATAATTATTATTATTTATAAGTGGTGTTTGTCTGCTTTAAGTAGAGTGAAGTTACTTTACTTAAAGCATACAAAGACCACTTATAAAGCCTTTTGGATGTTTTCATGAAGACTTTGCATTTGTCATTTTACACTAATAGGTTATACTAAGTGTTACGGAAGGAAACTCACACAGAGGATTAGAAAAACACAATGTTAATTTATTTTCAGCAATTGAAGCAGAGGGTACGGGCAGGTGAGTATTCAAGTTAATCCTGAAGTCCTTTGAGAAGATGAGGAGAGATAAATTGTAATGGGTATTCCCAGGAGATCGTGGAAGGGAGACACACACCTCAGACGATGAGTGACGGGGTATCCACGGAACAGGGGACTGGAACGAACACTGGAGAAAACACAGGAGGTAAGTACAACTGGTAGTAAGTCTTTCAATGAATCTCACGGATATCAGAGAGAGAGAGTCCACTTCGTTGGAATGAGATCGGACACTGGAGTG
>NW_015634267.1:0-275 GCF_001515625.1 Sinocyclocheilus rhinocerous
CACCAAATAATGATCTTTTAAAAAGCATCATATGACCCCTTTAAGATATTTTTGATGCATTCCAACAGCTCTCTGAACCTCCCATAGACAGCAAGGATCCTAACACGATCAAGGCTCAGAAACGTAGCAAGGAGATTGTTAAAATAATCCATGTGACATCAGGGGTTCAACTGTAATTTTACGAAGCTATGAGAATACTTTTTGTGCGCAAAGAAAAAAAAATTTACTTTATTCAACAATTCGTCTCCTCTGCGTCACCCTATAGCGCCATTTTG
>NW_015634267.1:285-628 GCF_001515625.1 Sinocyclocheilus rhinocerous
TCAAAGAAAACAAAAATAACGACTTTATTCAACAATTTGTCTCCTCGGCGTCACCCTATAGCGCCATTTTGGAGAGTATCACATACGTAAACAACATATGCAATGTATGCGGATATGTTGTTTACATTCAGATTAAAGCGTAAACAATGTATCCGCATACATACGTTGCATATGTTGTTTACGTATGTGATACTATCCAAAATGGCGCTGTAGGGTGACGCAGAGGAGACGAATTGTTGAATAAAGTCGTTATTTTTGTTTTCTTTGCGCACCAAAAGTATTCTCGTAGCTTTAAAACATAACGGTTGAACCACTGATGTCACATGGATTATTTTAACGATCT
>NW_015634267.1:1039-1255 GCF_001515625.1 Sinocyclocheilus rhinocerous
GCAAACCTGTAGAACTTTCTATTGTTAGATTTTTTGAAAGCCCAAACAACACTGACCTCCACTGACTTTCAATGTATGAAAAAACATCTTCTTTTGTTTTAAATAAGAATAAGAAGTCATGCAGAATTTATGTTTTGGGGTGAACCATATCATTGATGCACACTCAGACAAACAAACTAGTGATGTCCGGTTCGTGAACGAATCGTTCGATTTAAC
>NW_015634268.1:0-244 GCF_001515625.1 Sinocyclocheilus rhinocerous
CTTCTCCAGGGCCCAAAACACCCTCGGACCCCAGAGGGTTAAAAGCAGTGTGGCTCAGACCTATCTGTGTTTGACATCAAAGTACCTCAAGAGCGTTTCGAAAGCATAACCGTCTGTATGGTACTTTGATGTCATACACCGATCGGTCTGCACACGCAAACAAAGCCAAAACGTAGATATTTTAGGCAATATAGAAATCCTGGCCAGGACGCGTCCTGGGAAAATGGCACGTATGGTCACCCTA
>NW_015634268.1:400-566 GCF_001515625.1 Sinocyclocheilus rhinocerous
CTTGAGCACCCTTTTTCTTCCTCGAGAGAAAGTGCCCTTTTTTCTGGGGAGTGTTTTTTTGTTTGTTTTTTTAAATAAATGAATATATGTAGATATGTGCGTGTGTGTGTTTCTGTTTGCTCACAGCTTTCCCTGTCAAACTAATAAAAAATCAAAATATCAGGTC
>NW_015634269.1:0-466 GCF_001515625.1 Sinocyclocheilus rhinocerous
CTGCATTTCAAATACACGAGCCAATCGCTGATTGGTTAAAATCATCAAATGCAGTGTTTTAAATGATTCAAGTGTTTAGAAACAACATTTATGAGACAGTTGTCGTCAGATTTCATTGGTGATTTTTTTAATCATAAGCGTGGCGAGCAGTTTTGGAGAATTTGATGTTTGCTCATTCAAAGAGATAAAAGCTGCACTTGCATGACTGAAATAGAGACTGAAATGACTTGCCTGAAAGGGGCTTTGACGCTCATGAACACATTTCTGTTCTCTGTTTCTGTGTGAAGCTGTGGCAGGCGAAGAGAAGGAAGAGACAGTGACGGAGGGAGATTCTCCAACTCTACACACTGGTCTTACTGAAATAAATGCTAATGATATGATAGAGTGGTGCTATGAAGCTGAAGACAATCGCATTGCTCAAATCAATGGAGGGACCAGAAGCACATCTACATTAGCGGGTGCTGAC
>NW_015634269.1:637-744 GCF_001515625.1 Sinocyclocheilus rhinocerous
TACTTTAAGTGTAAACTTTGAGTACACAACTAGTTTACATCTATGTTTTTAGTTTGTACTGCAACTATACCAACTATACTCTTATAGGTATACTGATAGTTTACTAA
>NW_015634269.1:1331-14444 GCF_001515625.1 Sinocyclocheilus rhinocerous
CTTTTTCTAAGTATAAGTCAAGTATACTTAAATGTCATTTTAAGTATATTTCTGAGAAGTACATAAAAAGTAGATTGAAAGTATACTTTCCTATTTTTTTTGTTTAAAAGAAGTATACTAATAGCACACTTGAATAAACTTCTCAATATCAACTCTTCTAGTGTGGTAAAGAGCGTGCACCAAATGATCTGAAACACGTTCACACTAACTCAAACATTACATTGCTTTTAGACTGCTTGCGAGTATAGGGCCATGTTATGAATTCATAATGTCATGAGAACAAAGCCTATAAAATTAGGAGATTAAAGATGAATAAACAGGCATATTTTGAGGAGAAACAAGTCTCAAAACGAGAAAAGACATGATCAGGAATCATAGATAAGGCTGGTTTTGACAATATCGATTACCCAATTTTAATGCATCTTCATTTCTTAAGGCTACATCTACATTAATCTATTTACACGACCATGTTTTCAACTAAAAATGAGAAAGATTATGCATTTTGGCTGTCCATTTACACAATAACAGTGTTTTGCTTTTGAAAACGGGTTTCAAAGTGCAAGTTCTTTGAAAAACAAAAATGCAAATTTGTGAGAATGGTGACATCATGCGCATGCATATTACCTGTTCATCTATAGGCACATAGTGTTTCTTTACAAAGTGGTATCGCCATCTACTGGCCTGGCAGAATAATACATGTTTCTAATTGTTCTCGTGTGAACGCGGATCGTTTTGACAACGTTCGAATACATTTGCAATTAAAAACAACATTTTATGACGCAGCTGTTTAAATGTTTACATTTAACCGACTGTAGTAACAAAAGTAGCTTATTTCATTAAGAGAAAATAAATAAAAACTATTTTAAAATGATTGTATTTGACTGTTGATTATTGTATCTAAACAGTAAATCTGGACCGAGAGGATTCCCTGTATAGTTTATAGCATTAGCCATTACGTTTTAAACAATGTCATGTAAATGTATGTGATATTGATTCATTCAGCCGCTTGTTTTTCTGTCCTTCTCTGTTTCTATGTGCTGCTGTGACATGAAGTGAAGTCGATGTCAGTGAAGCAGGGAGCTTCTGTCCTTCTCCAGACTGCTGCTGAGATTCAGACGGATGATCTCGTACTGTGGACACTTGGAGCTCAAAACCGTCTCGTTGTGAAAAGTGATTCAGGAAAGACGAGTATCGGAAAGCGCTTTAGAGACCGACTGGATCTGAACATGACGACTGGATCGCTGACCATCAGAAACATCAGAACCACAGACTCTGGACATTTTAAACTGCAAATCATCAACAGCGAACAGACCACATTCAGGAGATTCAATGTGACTGTCACTGGTGAGCAGAACTGCATTTATTAATGTGTGTTTGTTTGTTTAGTTACTTAATTATACAACAGTCCTCAACGGGGTTCTCCACTTGTCTGTGTTTGTGCATTTCAGAATACATGAGCATCTCTAAGGATGTTTTTTTTTTAAGAGTTTAAAGAATTTGCAAAATGTTGAAATGAAAAAAATATATATAGATTAAGTATATTTAGGCATTTTGGATATCCAGTAATCATGTCAGTGGAGTTTTTGCATTATTTTCTCTGTGTTTAATTGTTGAGATAAAACTTTACACTGTGATTTTACAGAGTTTCTTCTTATTGCACATTTATTGAAAAATAAGTGCAATTATTTCTTGAGTGTCTGTTCTGTACATTTTAAGTAAGGCAAAATGTCAGCTGGTTGTTATAACAAACCCGTTCATATTCAGTGACCACATCTGTCAATAGCTTAAAATGATCAAAACACCACAAAAATAGTCCTGAAGATGCTGTTTGTGAGGAACAGAGCAAAAATCTAAGTCTTTATTCACTGATAATCGTTTTGTATCTTCTGAAGTCAACAAAAAGATGAACTTGCTTCTTTCAGCCGTTTCAGTTTCTATGATGGTCTCGGTGTTTCTTCCAGATTCCACAGCTGAAGGAGCGAGTGAAGAAACGACTGTAGTGACGCCGCTGTTGAATGGGGAAGTCACTGATGGAGGGAGCGAGCCGCAGGCGACGAGTGCAGTTTGAGGAGACAAGACACGCCCACCGCTGTGACGTCATCGACAGTCACGCTCAACCGCATTGCTGCTGCCGGTGAACAATGTGAAAAACGTTGGAAAGAAGTTCTAGTGTAATTCTTGTGTGATGAGCACATGACAAACAGCGGGTTACAGCCTCCGAGTAAAGCGTGCTCTGTCCACACCGAGGACGAGTGACACTCTGAACTGATCCAAATCTGTGCTGGAAGAGCTGTAGCTGCATCTGAACCAGATCCAGACAGACGAGATGATGCAAAACAGGCAAACACTGGACCTTTTGTCACTTAAAACACTACTCTGCATTTGTCTGTGTTTATATTGTACATTATAATGAAAGTGTTGGTTTTCTCCGTCATATCAATATGAGTAAGTGGAACTCGTGTTGTAAGCTATGCTGCATTTAGTCAGTTAGAGATCAGAGAAAGTCTCCATTTCAAGATTTTCTTGTCATATGATGCTGATTGATGATGCCGTTCTTTAATAATATGATAATCATTTAATAATATGATATTCAGTCACAAGATGGAGCTGAAGCGGCATCATCTGCAGGAGGAGAGTCATATTTTGCGGTGCGCAATAATCCTAAAAGCATCCAATCTCTGGTAAAATTATTCAAATGTTTAATATGTTATAATGAAACATGTGCAATTTATATTTTGCTTGGAAATATTTGTAATTAATTTACAAGGTTTGCACTTTTCAGTTGTTAAGGCCTTGTCTTTCTATGCTTTGTTGGTGCTACAGCAGGATCTTTAGGAGAGACATACTGGGTGCTTTTTTAATAATTGACCAGAATGAAATATACGACAGTATGTACAAATCGTTGATTCATTAATCAAAAACTGAAGATGTGTGAAAAACAGTACAAGTCTTCTTTGCTTTGTATTAACAATGTTCTCCAAATTGGTGCACTAGTGCTTAGTCTCCCGAAGAAAATGAGTGAAATTCGGCTTGGATCCTGACCATTTCTTCTGATGTATGTGAAATTCTCCCAAAGTAATACAAAGTCGTACAAGAAAATAATGTATTATTACCTTCTTTGTAATAATATATCCATATATCACAATTATTTAACTTGAATAAAGTATTTGTTTTCCTTCTGTACACCATCACAAAACAAATGGACAACAGACTTCTTTTCCATTGAACAAAAATCACAGGAATAATCAATATCTAAAATAAATCTCTAAGACACTTTTAGCTGGATGTATACCATGTAAAATTTTAATTGTAACCTCTTTTACGGTATCTTTGAGAAATACGCCAAGCTTTATTCCAAGGTATAGTTGTAGATACATTGGTCCACATCCAGCTTTTATGAGTAGCTGTATCACTCGTTATTCTTAATATATGTATGAGTACAACTCACTGCTGGCTCAGAAGAATCACTTCCACAAGCAAAGGCAGATATTTTGAAGACTGATTATATCCAGGCTGTTTTAGGGCACCTTTGACTTCCATAGTAGGATACAAATACTGTAGAAGTCAATGGTGCCCCAGAACTGTCCTGTTTCCCACTTTCTTCAAAATATCATCCTTTGTGTTCAGCAGAAGAAAGAAATGTACACAGGTTTGGAACAACATGAGGGCGAGTAAATGAAAGAGTTTTATATCTCTAAGTAATTCCACAATCCTGCAGCCTGAACCACCTTTACAGTTTACCTTTTTTTGAGGAATTATCAGCATTAAAGCAGAAACAATCACTTAAGGTTTTTCCTCCCTTATTCTTTTTTCTCTTTGTATTCCCCTATCGTGAAATACGCCTTATATAACGCCTTAAAAAACGAGAAGAAGAAGAGACACGTTCTGAACTGCTGTTTCAAAACACAAGATTTGCGACGTTTTCAAAGCATCACGAATCATTTACAAGCGAAGAAATGCATTCAGAGCAGCAGGAAGAACAGAAACCTGTAAAGACAGAGTTTATTGAAGATTACAGTGAGAACACGAGAGATCCAGAACCCTTCAGAGAGAAGCATGAAGATACTGAGGAAGAAAGAGGTTGGTGTTTATTCATGATTCTTCATTAGCGATGCTGGGAAAACATTAAGGTTATGAAACTTGAAAGAATTTCATCAGATTTTATGGTTGTAGTCAGTCAGTATAACGAAGGCTATCCATCAGTACACTGAGGTAAATGTAAAGTTAACTTAAGTAAAAGTTAAAGATGCTCGCTTATTAAAACTGCTTCAGAAGTTCTAGTAAATGGTATAAATAATGGCACAGTTGATTGGTGGGCTGCTGGAGCCTGTGTGATGATAAGCAGCAGTTAAAGGTGCAGTGTGTAGATGTTAGCGGCATCTAGCGGTGATGAACTGATGTTGCGAATCGCAATAAACGGATTAGCCCCTCCCCTTGAGAAGCTACGGTTGCCGATAGATAAATTGAGAAATTACATGTAATTAATTATTTAGTAAACCGATATGTTATTGCGAATATTATTGTTACATGTCCGTCATTGTGTTAGTGTTTTATTTGCTGACTTTACCTAGCTTTTTGCATGCTAGTTAGTACAAGGTAAGAGTAGTGAAGCAGCTAGCTAACGTAATGGTAAATAACTATGCTGTTCAGAGCGTTTAATCTGACAGCGAGATAGCGTTAGCAGACGTTTTTCTCCACGTTTGCAGAGTCAGACACAACCAGAGTACGCACCGCAGGTAACGGGAAGAGGTTTGTTCAAATATTTCTCACTCTTCTTACTTCTACGAACGACCTCTGCTTCTAATAAACCACACAACGACTGCTACTACTTCATCTTCGTGCGTATTCAGCGTAGCGACGATGCAAGCTGCCTCTAAAAACACGAGGAAGAAAGGAAGAAGAACAACAGTGACGAAACGCGCTCTGTAGAGTAGTTTGTCCGTTTAGGGCTACTGTAGAAACATGGCGGCACAAAATGGCGACTTAACCTTCGAGGGGGACCCGCGGTGTATGTAGATAGAAATGGCTTATTCTAATGTAATTAAAACACAACAGTGAATTTTGTAAGGTATTTATACGAATGTAAATAATGATAGACTTTTCTTGATGAGCTTTAATTCAGTGATTGAATGTCATACTATTAATATGGCGCACAATATAACAAAGTACCAGAAATCGTAGAGGTTTGATGGTGGGCTCTTTTGACTTACCCTAGCAACTGCATATCAACGCCCTGGCAAACACTCACATTTCCTTCAGAAAATCTAAAAATTTTATTTTACTGATTTTTTCTTGTACTTAAATTTTTACTTGTGTGGTGTTAATAAGTGTTAAAGGGATGGTTTACCCAAAAATTTAAATTCTGTCATTAATTACTCACCCTCATGTCGTTCCACACCCGTAAGACCTTTGTTCATCTTCAGAACACAAATTAAGATATTTTTGATGAAATCTGAGCGCATTCTGACCCTCCATAGACAGCAAGGGTACCACCACGGTCAAGGCCCAGAAATGTAGTAAGGACATTGTTAAAATGGTCCATGTAACGTCCATGGTACTCTCTGGTGAATTCTGATTGGGGGTCAATGTTTAATCATTCATCAGCTGGAAAAAAATAGTTTTGAAAGTGATTCTATTTCAACAATATTGTTCCTCTGCATCGTTATCATTAGAGTTGTGTTGTGGACTCCGCTGTTCGTACATGTAGAAGGGTTAGAAAGATAAATTGCTTATCCCCACAATGAAATAAATAAATCATAAATATCCTGCATTTATTGTGTTTTATTTATTATTTATATTTCCCTCCATACCATACATAAAGTTGCATTGTAAATTGAGTGTGTGTATATGTATATATATATATATATATATATATATGTAGCCATCGGTTCACATTTACAACTCTGATCTGTATGTTTGATGCGTAAAAACATAGATTTTTGCATGGTTCTCAACGAAAATAGCAGAAGGGCTGATTGAAAATACAAATTCATTCTCTGCCAGCAGGAGGCGCTTTAGGAGCGGCAGAAATAGCGGTTTCCTCTGTAACGGCTGTAATCAAAACAGCGCTGCACTCATGAACGCTACTTTATCAGGCATTATAGGAAAGATTAAATGAAAATTACATCAAAACCTTTCTGAAGACAATCGGTTCCCTCCAAAGATACATTCATATAAAAAAAAACATGTGCTGCGTTTTGACTTTGAAACGTGCAGAGCTCATGTTTATTCAACGAAGTCAAAGCATTTTGGAAAATCTATTTGTGGCAGTCAGTGTTGATATTGTGGCGGGGCGCCCCCAACAAAACAATGTATGGGAAAAACTGCATTATAGGAAAGATTAAATGAAAATTACATCAAAACCTTTCTGAAGACAATCGGTTCCCTCCAAAGATACATTCATATAAAAAAAAACATGTGCTGCGTTTTGACTTTGAAACGTGCAGAGCTCATGTTTATTCAACGAAGTCAAAGCATTTTGGAAAATCTATTTGTGGCAGTCAGTGTTGATATTGTGGCGGGCCGCCACAAATAAATCAGTGTATGGGAAACCCTGCTTTTAAAAACGTGAGACACAGTGCACTGAAATGGAAGAGAGTGCAGAGTTGAACTAAAAGTTGAACTTCTTTTAACTTGACAAGTTTTTTTTAAATGAAGCACAATAGTCAAGGACATCCGTCTAACTCATGTTTATTGAGCAAAACAAGCTTTTTGCCGTTTTTGTCACTACTTGGATAGTATTGCCAAGAATACCTCATTGCCTCAGGAACTTGGTGTATGTTTACATAACAGAGATGTATTAAAAACAGTCAACAGCATTGCCAAAATGATCTCGTTCACATGGATCTGCAAAAACAACTAAAAAGGCAGTGTTATGCATGCCAGGCCAGTAGATGGCAATGCCACTTTGTCAAGAAATACCCTGTGAAAACATAATACCTATTGCGCATGGCATCACTGCTTTCACAAATGCCCGAAGCGTGAAACAAATAATGCGTTATACGGAGCCACTAAAAGGTTAGCCGCTTGCTAGCGGTAGCCTGTTGCATTACAGTACATGAAAGATCACTTACCACATACACAGAGTAAGGAGAAATGTCTGATAGTGATCGCGAAAAGCGAAAG
Organism: Sinocyclocheilus rhinocerous; assembly: GCF_001515625.1. Lineage (NCBI taxonomy): Eukaryota > Metazoa > Chordata > Actinopteri > Cypriniformes > Cyprinidae > Sinocyclocheilus > Sinocyclocheilus rhinocerous. The sequence goes on from NW_015634269.1 coordinate 8,457, forward strand.
TGAAAGTGAAATGAGAGCGCGCAATCGAAAGTGGTTTCAATAGTGGCTCCCTGATGCCCGCAATTTATATACAGTCGCCTATACTTACCCAACGATATAATTGCGAGAAAAAGTATTGAAATATTTTTTTTATCCTCCCATCTCGTAGGCTATTTATTCCCTTTAGGGTTTCCGTAGTACACTTCATTTCCTTTCCGAACACGGAACTGGGATGCGGCGGATTGCGGGGGGGATCACAATGTCAGCTTAACATCGTGATGTCTGTCAGCCATCGGTGATGGACGATGGCATCATCTATCGGCCCAACCCTAACCTGTACCTTCCAAATTTATTCAAACAGCAAATAAATTATACAGAGAAAGCGAGCAAAGAACATTTACATTGTCAAGGAACAGTATGACTGACTTCAGTCTAGCGCAAGTTCAAGCACTCTCAAAAATCTCCCCTTATAATCAGTAAAGCTGTCTATACACTGTCTGATGAATGAATCTCTTACTTACATCATATGTACATCTGCGCTTTGTTGGTTTTTTTTGATGAGAGAATCCGCGAGAGCCTGCACACTGAACAAAAAATCTCCGGTGTTTCAGCGATGACTCATCGGAACGCCTCTGATTGGCCATTGCATTCATAAGCTGAACAGACTCGTGTGTGATTGGTTATAATGTGCAGCACTGTAAAAATGCGTAAAAAGAATCATGGTGCAGCATTGCGCATCTAAATTTAATGCTGCAGTCAACACATTTCATTTCATTTTCATTTTATTCGCGACAGCCGTAATGGATTTAGTTTAACTGTACAACAGCATTTTTGTCCACATGTGTTGCCATAGTTTCTACAAGCGGAAACCGATAGCGCGGATATTACGTCATCGATAGGCGACAATGAACCGTGACGAGCCATTATTTAAAATTGAAATTTCTCTGGATTTACAAATAAGGATGTAATGATTAACTGCGAGCCGGCTGAAAATCGATTTAAATATGTGACGATTCAAATCGGTTGAGATGCTAAACAAATCGCGATTCTATTAGGGGCAGGAGTTTATATGAATGTATGTCTGAGGGGAACTTACTGTCTTTAGAAAAGTTTAGATGGTATTTTTTCTTTTCATCTTGCCTCTGTATAATGCATATTAAAGTTAATAAGTTCAGCGCTGCTTTGTTTACAGCAGTAACCAGGAAACACTTTAAGCGCCACCTGCTGGCAGAGAGTCTCATTCAGCTCAGCTTTCATGCAGATATTTTTATTTATAGTTTTACATCCCTATTTACAAATCCTTGGGAACTTTTAGGATAACGTAAGTACACAACTGCATGAAATATATCACACTGTGCAAGTGTTTTTTGGACATTTTATTATGATAATCTTACATATATTATGCCTTTAAAAAGGAGATTTCTGTCACTCACACTTTCACACATTATATTCATGTCATACTGCATGTAATCACCATTTAATTGTTAACTTGAGCCAAAAAAATATGTATAATGGCAAACACAGATTAAAATTTGCGAACTGAACTGATCAAAAATGAATTTGCACAAATGTATTGACGATATTGCCATGTCTGATCAGCAAAGCTGTTCTTTTTGTTATTTTTTGCACTTTGCTGTTGCAAATTTAACGACAGTGTCTGGAGAAATCTGCGTATGTGTTTCAATGTTCTCAACAAAATGATTAATACTTGAGTAAAGAGGAAATATCCTTTATTCTGTACTTAAAGGCACAATATGTACGATTTTTTAATTAAAATATCCAAAAACCACTAGAACAGTGTTATATATTTTGCTGACTTGTGTACTTACATTATCCCAAATGTTTCGAAGAATGTTTAAATCCAGAGAAATAAGCAATTTTAACTAGTGACACAGAGCGTGTCCACAGTGTCATTGTGTCGCCTGCCGATGATGTCATAACCCCTCGATTTCCGGTTTTGGAAACACCAAATACGCTTTAATATGCTATGCATTTTATTAAACAGGTGACGACAGCACAGAGTTGCATTATAACAGAACATTCAAATGTATCTAGTATGATAAAACAGCGCTGCTTTACCCCACATACCCCACATTGAGCGCTGCCTTTGATACTGTCTCACATAAGATACTTCTCGACAGGTTAGCTTCTGTTGGGATTACTGGCACTCCTCTGTCTTGGTTTAGGTCGTATCTTTCTGGACGCACTCAGCGTATTCAATTAAAAAGTTTCAGATCTAGAACATCTACAGTCACCACTGGTGTTCCCCAGGGTTCTGTTTTGGGCCCGCTTCTTTTCATTATTTATATACTCCCTCTTGGTTATATTTTGAGGAAACATGGTATTCATTTTCATATTAAAATGTCTCCAGAGAATTCACACTGGAGAAAAGCCTTTTGAGTGCTGGCACAATGACAAGAGATTCAGTCTGTCAGGACACGTAAAACCACATGAGATGATCCACATTGGAGAGGAGTCGTATCTGTAGGAATCACTAAGTGTAGTGTCATTAAGTATAGTTCTTGTTCAGATCCAGCCCTTTCAAGTGCAACTTTGCATTAAGACCAGCAGTTTCAAGTGTTGAGATTGAGTTCCTCCAAAAAGAAGAATATTTAAGAAGTGTCCCTCTTAATTCATTTTCTCTCTTTCACGTTTCATTGGACAAGTTGTAAGTCAATAAAAAGTTATCTCATTCGTTTTCACTCTTATTTTTTTTAATATTTGTTCACAATCTAGTCATTGATGAAACTAGTTACTCATTTTACCAACAGCTTTTGATGATGGGGACAAAGAAAAAAAAAGATAAGAATAAAGAAAAAATGTTATCTTGCACTTTTGGGTCCCCACTATAATCTTTGCGTTCCCTTGCAAAACTCTTGCAAGTGAATGTACAATTCCACAGGGGATTCCACGCAAAACTTTTGCAAGTAAACTGTCAAATGCTCTCTGTGTGTGTGCATGGACTTCAGTGTTTACCACAGACTTACACTCTATGTGTGGCGGCACTTCCTCTGGGGTAAACATATATATATATATATGTATGTATGTATATAATGTAAATATAAAACAGCAGACGGGCCTATTGAAAATGGAAATTGCCATTAGTCAGAAGTGCCAGCAGGAGGCACTTTTGAAGCAGCAGAAATAGCGGTTTCCTCTGTAACGGCTGAAATCAAAACAGCGCTGCGCTCATGAATGCTACTTTATCAGGCATTATAGGAAAGATTAAATGAAAATGACATCGAAACTTTTCTGAAGACAATCGGTTCCCTTAAAAGATACATTCATATAAAAACACCTGTATTGACTTTGAAATGTGCAGTGCACATGTTTATTCAACAAAGTCAAAGCTTTTTGGAAAATGTATTTGTGGTGGTCAGTGTTGACATTGTGGCGGGCCGCCACAAATATATAAGTGTATTGGAAACCCTGGACTTTTGTTATACTTTGTTTTAGTGCTGCTGGGCGATATACCAGTTCAAATGGTAAACCGGTTTGAATTACGCACCAGCATACCGGTAAGTGCCCAAGCAACGTAGACAGCATCGAGAATTGAGAGGTGATCCCTGTTAACTTTATACACTTCTGACTAATGGTTAGAGAACTAATAATAACACACAACTAATTCTTTAACTGGGCAAATAAACCAACTGTAAAAGGTCTTTAACTAGGGCTGGGTATCGAGTTCGTTACTTTTTAGGCACCGACCGAATTGCCTCGATATCATCGAGTATCGAAAAACGTCTCGTCGTTCGGTACCAAATTTCGATACCTAAGGGGTTAATCTCATCAGCGTCAGTGAGCCAATAAAGGCCCGGGTATACTTCATTTTCCGCGTTCCGTTCCGTCTCGCGCTCAGCCACGGACGAGCTCGACACAGGCGCAGTTTGACTTGCGCTCTGTCTCAACTTTCACCTCGCGCATGCGCTGTTGTACGCGGACTGTCCGACCGGGTCTCAAAAAATTGCCTGCTCTCCTGATGACGAAAATTACATAATGCGGACGGCCGAAGTATACTTTGGCCTTAAGCCTGCAGCAGTAGCCGGTGTGTTCGACTAGAAGAGGTGCGGCGCAGATCTATCAGTGTTTGACATCCGCGAGAGCGATTCGAAAGCGCATGGAGCATTCTGCTCTCCTTAGCTCTCGTGGTACTGTAATACACCGATCGGTCTGCACAGTCGGTCCGCGTCAAGTTGAACACACCTGCTAGTTTACACCGGTTACACTCAGAGATGTGGCGCACACGTGAGGCTGTAGTGCTAATGCGTCCCAGCCCCCTTAAATCCTAAATACTGAATTGGGGGTTTATATGAATGTATCTCTGAGGGGAACTGACTGTCTTCAGAAACGTTTAGATAGTATTTTCTTTTCATCTTACCTTTAAGGCAAGTCGTTTCACTCAGCGGCCATCTTTGAAACACCTCTCGGGCAAGTGCAGCTCCCGTCTCTTTGAATGGGGAAACATCAAATTCTCCAAAACTGTTCGCCAAGCTTAAGATTAAATTTCATATTTGAAATCTCTAATGAAATCTGATAACAACTGTCTCATAAATGTTGTTTATTTTGCTCAAATAGCATTAAAAAAAGCATATTTTTTTCAGGCTAGACCAGCTAGCGCAGTCCTAAGCGCACGTCTCAGAACACTGACTGTTTCTATAGCAACCGGGACTTCTAACAGCAGCTGCAGTGACGCTCTGACTTTACCGATTAGCCATTAGCAAGAAGGCCGTCATTCAATAGAGCGGCCATATTGAGCGTTGCATTTTTTCCCATTCAAAACTATACGAGTGACACGTCTTGGGTATTCTGTAGTCTTTGATATAATGCATATTAATGTAGTTTATAAAAGCGCAGCGCTGCTTTGTTTACAGCAGTAACCAAGGAAACGTTATATTGCAGCTGTTCCATAAGCGCCACCTGCTGGCAGAGAATGAAGTTGTGTTCTCATTCAGCCCGTCTGCTGTTTCTGTTTCGTGCAGATGTTTTATGTAGCATAATTTCAAAAAGCTAAGGTCAGACCATTCTGTTTTTGCTTTAAACTTTGAAATTATACAATTTAATTTACATCAAAAACTGCTTATACTTTATGTAGCATGCTTGTTTGGATTGTGATTAAAACACAGTGGTTATGCAACTGTTTCATGGATTTTCATATAAAGGCACAGTCAAGGAAAAAATGTGATAAACAATGAAACCAGTATCCTAATAAAAACTGTGATGCAGTTTTCTGGTCAAACTGCCCAGAACTACTTTGTTTCCTGTTCTTTCTGCCTTCTTTGTAGTTTTTCTTGTTGATTTTCTTCCTTGGGTGTGTCTCATTATCTCGTTAAGCTTGTTTGCCCCCGAGTATTTATGGCTCTTGTGTTTCTCTTGCTGCTTGTCAGTGGTTGATTGTGATGGTTGGCTGTTTGTTTGTGTTTCTGTCATGTCTTATGACTATGTCTTGTCCTCTGTGTTCTCAGTGATGGATTCACTGTTTTTTTTGGCCGTCTCTGAACTCTCTGTGTCCTCTGTCGACTCTGTTACAGCCACAGAGACCATTCCTGAACTCTGTGTTCCCTGTCGCCCTTGAACTCCCTTGTTCTCTGTTACGGCCATTGAGGCCAGCCCTGAACTTTCTGTACTCCCTGGCTCTACTCTGCCATGGTCTCCTGACTCCCCGTAGTCATATGCTCTGCCATGGCACACAGGGCCTGGATACAACAAAGTCATTAAGTTAAGGGAACAGTTGGTTAAATGGTTAAAGGTACCTTGCCTCTGGCAAGAGATTTGTTGGCCGTCCCCAGCTGCATTATAAAGATGTCTGTAAGCATGACATGAAAGCTCTGTACATCAGTACGGAGAACTGGGAAGATGTTGCAGCTGAAAGCAACCGGTGGCGCAGTGTCCTTCAAATACAGCTTCAATTGGGGGAAGAACAGATCCAGACCTTAGCGGAGGAAAAGAGAGCAAAGAGAGCCCCCAGTGACTAGGGCTGTCACGATTATGAAATTTGGCTGACGATTAATT